>NW_025776636.1:0-137288 GCF_021130785.1 Homalodisca vitripennis | reverse complement strand
TTTTTTCGTTCATAGACCTTAAAGTATACTTCACTTGTAACGATAAAGCTTGTACTGTCATTTGGTAGAGACGCCGTAACATGTTTAAAGGTACACATGTCCACGGGTGTGCAAAGAGTTCGATTTCTTTTTAAAAGTCGTTGATTGGTTTGCCTGACAGCCTTAACTGGTAAACTACAAGAGAAGTAACCAAAAACTGGATCCAACCCTGGAACAAACATTTACTCGTTTTTAAATTATCCTGTGTGTAAAAATAAACTAACCATTACTAATTAAGGTGGCTCTTATTTCTGCATTTAAATTAAACTAATTTTAGACTATAACTCATTCAATTCTCCAGATGTCCAGCGAACTAACAGACCATCTTACAGAAAATAAACTTATAACATCATCTGGCAGACAAATGAGAAATTGTACCTGCCTACTTAGTGATAGACTTCAATGACGCTCAGCCAATCCCTTGGTTCCAGTAGTATTCGTGAAGGTCCAGTAGTATTTTTCACGACGTATAAATATATAAATTTTATTATTATAAAAATATATTATTAATATCTATTTGTAAATTTGTAATCTATCTCGGTTAATGCCTATGCCTTTCAATATTTAGATTCATTTTGCATTTAGATTAAATATTGATCGAACGACCCCCCCACCCACCCCCCACAATGCTTACGCTGGACAGAAACATCCCCGCAACTTTCCTAACCGTGATTAACTTTTGAACATATTCTGAGATATAAAGGTTTTATACCTTGGATGGTCTCATCAAATCATATTATTATATAAAATGTATTCAAATACATTTTTATAACGAATTGGATTGTATATATTAATATTCCAGAGTATTGATATTTAAATTATCAATGAGACATCCAGGACGATATGAAAAATTTTTTTATTAGTAAGCTCCTAGTGAATATTAAGTACAATTTATTACTAATTGTGTTAACTTTTAAATATTATTTGGTTTGTCTAAAATAAAAATCACAGTTCTAAATAAAAATAATGGATTTATTTTAAACTGGTAATGATTTGAACTTATTAACATAAGTTCAATGTTTCAGAAACCTTTTAGTAAATTTAAAAATTCCTTTGTAAAGAAATAAAAATATTAATCAAATATATCAAACTAAAAATCAGAGCTCTCTTCTAAAAATAAAAATAATAACGTTTTTAAATAAAATCAAATACAACTTGGAAATAACTGAAATAAAAAATGTTCACTTCTAAGTTCACTCACAATTCAAAAAATAAAAATTTAAACTTCTCTTTACACTAGTTGAACCTTAACTTTCAAGTCTCTACAATTCAGATTACAACTCTCTCAAACCATTATTAATGTTCAATTAATTTCCAATCAATAATTCACAATAAAACAGTTCCAGTTAAATATTAATAAATTACTACTTTCCCAAATCTCAATTAAAGTTATTAACAAAGTTCAAATTTAATTAACTTTTCTTGTAAGCATGAACCAAATGTTACTTGTATGATTATATTATGCTCTACTGTTCCTCGAGAATAAGTTATTCAGATTGCTCTGTAGTTTCTATGAATTTAATTTTTTCCTATAAAAAAGACAACAAAATTAATTGAATATCAAATCAGGTAGAATATTTTAATAAAACGTACAATGAATTTGGTGCTTACCTCAAAATTCCTCGCGAAAAAAAAAATTAAGAAACACGGGGCACTGTTAATCAACTTAATCACGAAAATAACCAAAAGAAGGGCGAAAAATATGAGCGGGCGCTTAAATACTTCCCTTTCCAATCAACTTTTCAGGACATCCGCGGTGTTCTCTCATTGGTCCAGCTGTTTCAAAGGAGAACAATACTCCCAACAAGACAAGTTCTAATCAATTTCAAGGCAGTCAACCTGCCTTCCTAACAATATAAAAACTACCAGTACTAACTTGCCAAAGGATTACGTGTTCGTTTTTACCCTGACATTTCACAATCTAATCTAAAATTAAATCCCAATATTTCGATCCCAAAATTTTTATTTAATTTAAATTTTAATTAAAAAAAATAAATCAATGTAGCTTTAAAAACGCTACAATTTTACTATATTCAATTGTTATATAAATTTGAAATTCTGTTATTAATGTAGCTTTAAATGTTCTGTATATTTTATAACGCCAGCCATAGTATTAGAACAAACAAAGGTACCTAAAAACAATGAGTACTTTATTTCAATTTCATTGCACAAATATTGCCTATGACAAATTACAGTAAAACAAACGAAACTAATTAGACTTGTCTAGTGAATTTCTATAATCTTTCCAGTGTTAAACAAGGGATTACATTCAATGGAAGCTACCAGGAATGTATTTATCTTACTACAATTTATGGATGTTTTTTTTAAAACAATTTTCTTTATTTTGGTTGTAATTTGACTTAAAAAATGACATATCAAAACTTTAAATTTGATTTTGGAAAAAGAAAGTTCAACTACTTGGGCTGTAAAATTCGTGATAGAATTAATAGTTACCGATAAAAGATAATGATCTTATACATTAAACAGATATCGACATGTATCGAAATTGATACATATATCTGTGTGTGTGTGTGTGTGTGTGTGTGTGTGTGTGTGTGTGTGTGTGTGTGTGTTTGTGTGTTTGTGTGTTCAAAAGACCTGCAGGACACAGACAATCTCTATTTAGAAACCTTCTAACAGAGAACGCAATAAAGAATACAGTTTTAAACATAAAATCAGAAATGTTTAACATTTATTTAAAATGAAGACATATAATTTTCTTTATGAAGTTATCAATTTTGGGGATTACTTTGTGAAATCAAATATAGATGAATTAAACTTAAAGCACAGACTTAAATTTAACAATTAGAAAAGTATCTTGATATTTTAATTTGGCTTGTTTTATTTCTTTATAGTGATTTAGTAAATTGTGATCTTACTCATGTATGAATTTTTTTTAAATTTATCAATGATAATACTACAACTCTCTTCTCAATATATAAAATACTTTTAATACTTTTTTTACTTTTTTTTATACTTTTTTAATTGAAAAGTGTCCATTCCATTAATAATGTTAGCTGAAGATTTAAATAACAAGTAATATTGTAAATTTGTAATCTAAACATTAATTACTTGTATATACATATATACATTTATATAATAAAAGTTTCACATCGTGTTAGCTTTTATTTATATAAATGAAGAGCTAAAATAAACTGTCAATGTAGTCTGGTCAATCATACAAATAAAAAGGAATATAAATCAAATATAACATATATAATGATATTGAGTATATGTTTAAGATAATAAATTAGTGCATGGTTAGTCTTGTCTGCTAAGTTATAATAATATTTAAATATACACGTTAGAGCATTATAAAATAATTATTTATAATATTTACTGTCACATGTTTAAATCCTAATATTTTAATTACAAACCATGCATAAATCCTTTTATTTAATACAACACAATAGTTATACTAAATTTAAACTTTGAAACGTAATAATACATTATTTACTACATAAGCTACAATAACTCATTTTTATCATTTCATTCTTGCTCGTTTCCGCTATTTTTATTTTTTACTCTCTTTTTATATAGTATCCCCAACACAGGCACAGCCTTATGGGGTACCTAAATTTCCCTTATTATGTAAATTTATTGGACTAATTATTAGTTTAAAAAAAGAAAGCAAAATCTAAAATGATGTAACTTACTTTTATATTTTACTACTCTAGGTACATAAATTAGAAATAAAATAAGTAGAAAACATTTGTTTGTATTTGTTATTTGCTGCTATTGTAAATAAGTTATGTCATAGTATTATTTATTTTTAAGCACTGGCAATAATATTTGTTTGTACTATTTAGTTTGTTATTTTGGGGAAATAAACTATTTATTATTATTATTTTATTATTATATCACCTAAACCAATTATCAAGTTTCACAAAGTCAATATGAGATGACCACGATAGTTACATTACATAGCTACATAGCTTGGTACAATTGGTCGAGTAGGATAAAGTGGCCAGACCCCTTGGCCACTAATTTGTCCTTCTCTCTGCTGACCACTGTAATTTTGAGCTAACCTTTGAGAGGCCAAACACTTTACAGTACAAATACCGGCTTGTTACGGTCAACTTGGAATTCATTTACCTCTCTCCTAAGAGTAAAGGCAAATCGCTTGGTTCTGCATCAGCTTCACTGTCATGTTTTTACAATGACAAGACTCTAACTAAACATGCCCGTAATCGTTAATAGTTAAAATACTGAATAGTAAAGTAAAAAAGCTTTACTTTCTAAAGAAATTAATTGTATTGGAATTATACCTCGTAATGGATTAGTTAAAAAAGTTAAAAGTAAAATTACTATAAAATTTAACGAAATTTTTTTATTCTTTATACTACTAATATCGGAAAGAATTGAAGTTTTCCACCTTCGATTGTGTTAGTTATATTTCAACATTTCATATAGAATTGTTAAATTTTGTACTTCTTGGCATGAAAGCAAGTAAAGAAGAGGGTTTACAATTTGGCTTTAGATAATCTTCTTTTTCAAATACTAATATTTCGTAACCAAAGTAGAGTGTATGACTAATGTAACACACACCTAAAGCAGATGTTTGAATAAATATAGATATCTCACTGCCATCGAGGTTATATACGAGATAGGATATAACAGAGAATGACATCATTGGTAGAGATGATTGGTGACGTGATCTGTGTGGGATGATCTGTCAATGCAATCTGTAGAGAAGTCCTCTAACTGATTGATTGTTTTTGCTATATCGATTGATTAAGGAAAGTAGAACAACATAGGAAATTACATGTACCTTTTCTATTTTGAAGTTTCGTACTACGAGAAGATTTATTAGTGCAATAATCTATATTTTCAATATACTGCGCCCTTATCAACTACGTTATTTCGTAAATAATTTCAAAATAAAATATTGAACTTCTGTAATGTACTCCAATCCTTCCAACTGGCAAAATAACTGTTTGGGATTAAACTTAGATGCTGCATACAGATCGGTTATAGTACTTATTTTCCGGCTTTAAAAACAATACCCTCCCAACGAGCCTATAAGTTTAAGGATGTAAGAAATATCCAAAAAACATTTAAATGATAACACGTTTTTTTTCGAATGACGTTAAAGATCAACAATTATAAAACCAAATACCCTTTCATGAACATCTCGTCCTCTAAGATTATATTGTAAAATGGAATTAAAAACTACCTTTGTGATGAGTAAATGTTTCATACCTTAAATCTGATTTATTGATCACCACATATCTTACTTCTTTCAATTACAGTAAAAATCTAGTTTGTGATTTTGAAATTCTTCCCTTAGGACGTGCACCTACGTAACCGTAGTACGACAGACCGATGGTCGCCATTGCGTTGTAGCATTGCCGAAACAATTCCCTCACAGCAGATGTTAACGTTTTACTGTTACAACAGACCACTATAGTTTTAAGATGTAATGTTTCAATCCATGGATCCAGCTAGTATTAAACTAAACTTTTCCTTAACAATTCTTTAATATTGTAACAACTTTACTTGTAAACTCCAAGTGGTTCTCATAAAATTACAATAAGTTTCTTCCACAGATTATTGGGTTAACAAATCGGAACGTATAAGCCAATCACAAATCTCTGATAAGTTAAGGAACTAGAAGGCAATACATTTCTATCGATTACAATAACTAAGTTAGACACGACAAAGTGTAACATTAAAACGCCTTATCTTCCCTCCAATCACCGACTGTTACATAAGAGGTGGACTAGGTGTTACAGTGCTGTTACTGTTAATTGTGCTCCATTTCACTCTACTGACTGATTCCGTTAAACTGGATACGTCATTATACTGAGGACAGAATGAAAGTAAACAATGTATTTTAATTCAAGGATAGACCTATATAATTAATTTTTGAAATATTCGAATTGCCTTTATTTTATTATGCAACCCAACACACTCCATAACTTTTTATTCAAATTTTTACTTATGTACTCATCCATCAGTTCAGCCATTTAAAAAATTATATATTAAGATACGTAAACGAAAAATATCAAATACTGAATAGATAAGAAGCACAAAACATTATTTAATTTATATATAATTTACTATAAAATTGATGTATACTGAGCATAATTCGTTTTACGAAATAAATAATTAAATGTAAAAAAATAAGAGCTATTAACTACAAAACAATTAAAAAATTAAATTGGGTTTTTTTTGTTACACATGAAATCTGTACAATTGACAGTGTAGCAGTTCTAGGATATAGTGTTTCAGTCTTCATAATGTAAAAAAATTAGGAAATCCAAAATCCTTTTACTCTTTTCATTAATTCATTGTCAATAATAAGCGTTACTCAAAGAATGTAAGTTGCACTTTTATAATATACTAATACCCTTTTATAAATACTGAAGATCTTATATAGTAAAATGATTTGTGAGTGAATAATGAAACAGATAAAACAAGTTCTATTGTAGTTGTGAAATCCCAGCTTTTGTTAACAGTCCTCGATAATAGTGCTACGCTTTGGTTTTGTAGGTCATCGTTTTATTAAATTTTTTAGACCACAATAGTCTTGAACATAAAACACTATACTGTGCTATATGGTAATATAATCTTGATTTAATTCGTTTAGAAATAAACAATAAATTTTTGTAAGGGTCTGTAGTGGAAATATTTAATAATTTGTGTATATACGTAAACGGTAGTGTAAGCCACTCATGGCTTTATGAACAACATACACTTCACTATGAAACATTGCTGGGATATAAAGTCTGTCCCTCAACTTGGTCTGTTACGTATGAGCAAAATTACCACTTTTGTCTATTTTAGTACAAAGAGTACAAATATAAATTTGTCTATATGTCTATTTGTACTATTTGAATAGTCAATCGTATACAATATACGGTAGTTAAATATGAAAACGAAATATAGTAATTTTTAAATGGATCTATTGCGTGAAAATACTTCCTAAACAAATCTAAACTTGTTTATAATAAAGTATAACGTGTGTTAATGATTTGCAAATAATAAAAAATTCAAAATGTATTAAATTTAACTATAAATTCTTAGTTTAAGCTCACATAAATAAACATGGAAATTAGAAATGCTTTATCATTCCTTTGCAATTCATACTTCTTGTTAGTGAAATTTGCGAAATACTTTTTAATTCTTAAACAGTCCATTTTACAGATTGTAGCTATGTGATAGTGCACATGTACACATCCTTGTTATAAAACCGATGTATTTCTTCCAAATATTACAAATTACGAAATATAGAAAATATAACAAGTAGATACTCTAATCTATGGTATACGAATCTTAATGATTCATGAAGCTATGAATAAAGAAACAGATAAAACAAGTTCTATTTCTGTTATATATTATATAAACAGAAAATTTTATAAAATATGGTAAATAAAATATGAGTTTTATGGTTTACATTCACGAAAAATTAATTAAAGCTTCTTAATGAAGTTGTGAATGAAGTTGTAATTCCTTAAAATGCATTAAAACGGAAGCAGCTTAAAACTATGCTTTCAGAGTAGTTGGGGTGGGATCCAAGTGGATTCTAAATTGTGTTCTGGCAAAGTTTATATCCTTTTAATGGAGTAAAAGTTTAGAGACTCATTTCTTTAACGCTTTCGTCGTTAGAATTAATTTTTATAGTGTTTTATAGTTATCTATACAACACATTCCTTTAAACATTCATTCTAATACCCTGATGTTATTTGTTTCCCTTTTATAATATACGACATCGTCACGATGTACCCTGATTCCTGTCAAAACATTTATTTTAATTTATTTATAGTTATGGAGTTACTTGGAAAAATATCTAAAATATTACTCTAGAACACTCAAGAATCTAAAAATTAAGTCACTTCATCTTCTTATTTATTTTATACGTTACTTGCACAAAAATTACACTAATATAACTATTGAAATTTGTTGTCTGCAAGTACCATATTAGATGCATAACATAACTAATTAGATTTGCTATATTCTAGAAATATATACTCTTAGGTATGTATAAAGAGAACGTAAATAAGGCTTTTTATGCCATGTGACGTTCGGAATAAAACTACTTAAGATATTCTAAATATAATATTTTACAAAAATAAATGTAATGTTTTCAAGTAAATTATAATTATCAGATATTTTTATGAAGGTAATGGCGAGTAAACCGATTATGGAATGTTAATTAATGTTATAAAAAACTGCAATTTGTTTAAGAATTACTCAAGGCTTTTCTTTTTCAAAATGATGATATTAAAACATAATAGAACAGCCTATAGAGATATCCTATACAACTGTATACCAAAAGAACCTATTTACCAAAATCTTCCGACCTTTAAACATTTATACAAGATAGGAGACAAGAATCTATCCCAAACGACGTCATAAATTAAAATATAATAATCTATTCTATAATAAAAACCTAATAATATCTGTATATGTGCTCGTGTGTCTCTTTTGCGTAAAAAATACAGAACCGATGTTAATGAAATTTTGAACCCCTTATCAACATTTATGGCAATTATTATTTCGAGGATTCCTCTGCACTACGCTTCGCTGTTATCTAAAAATAGTGAAAATCCCAACGTGGTCTCTAAAGTTACATTAGAGCTAAAAAATATTTTAAATTTAAACAGTCTGATACATGTAACCAAATGTCCTGTGTAGGACATCTTTTTATTACAGCACAACTGTATGTTTCATTAGTTTAAATACTAATTTATTTATTTTATATTTAAAGTCTTGAAAGTATAGAGTAAGCTTAATGGTAAAAACGCTTCTTATTTTAACCTTTTCTGCAATCTATAAATTTTTCTGCAACAATAAGTAACATAAACTCTCTTGACAACTAGAATTAAATAACTGTGGCTTCTAAGCAATACCATCACTGAAGAAAAGACTTGAACGCAATATCCGCTCTGATATCAATCAATTTACAGTAGTAGTAACAGTAATACGAGTAGAAATATCCGTTATTGGATGACAAGAAAATAACAGTTATCGTTATTGCAACCGTTGGAATCAGTTTCAGACTAGGTTTATTGCTTAAATGTGCTTACTTTAACTGTTGTCTGTCACTAGCTGCAATAGAAACAATATTGCGTTTCGTTGGAATATTTCAGGGAATTCACTAACATTATCTAACAACAATCTTAAGATATTCCATATTATAAATATTTTATTTATACCTATAAAAACATACACGTATTATAAACATTTATATAAGTATAAATATTTGAAA
Source organism: Homalodisca vitripennis (assembly GCF_021130785.1). Lineage (NCBI taxonomy): Eukaryota > Metazoa > Arthropoda > Insecta > Hemiptera > Cicadellidae > Homalodisca > Homalodisca vitripennis. The sequence goes on along the minus strand of NW_025776636.1, from coordinate 128,035 downwards.
ATGTTCGTCCATTAATCACTAACAATACATTATAAAGTTTTAATAGCATTGTAATTTATGACTACATCCTTTTATGTACGTATATCAAATTTGAATGGAAAGAATGAACTTTAAAATAGAAAAATGCTATAAACCATATCATTTGCAAAAGGCTCAACATTTCCGATTCATTTGTTTAAACCAACCGAACTAACATTTGATGAAATAAAAACACATGTGCCAAACAAGTTTGACATTAATTGGATGAGCTAACGAAGACACTCGAGACTCGGCAATATTTTTATACATCTATCTGTCTCTTCGCGCGATATTTCGTAAACAATCACTGACCTATGCATTTCAAATTTTGTATGAAGCTTCATTTCTATTTAGGAAACGCTTAGTTTTGTAATAATGCAGGTCACTTAATGGGGATTGGCTACGCGCTAGTGAATATTTTTATTGTTCTTATGGGTATATTTGATGGCAACGAGAAAATTTCAGAACAAATAAATTAGGACAAACTGCAACATGAGGGATGGTAAAACATGTAACCTAACTAATCAAATAAACAATATTTTTGTGCCTAAAAACACTGCTATGAAAATGTTAATGATCAAAAATGTTATTATATATATATATATATATATATATATATGGTACTATATATGGGTAAATGTTTCATCTGTACACTTTAAATTATACATAGACAAGAATGGGTTCTATGATGCTGCACGACTAACACTGGAGTTCGGCTGAGCGTCATTGAAGCTTATTATCACTCAGTAACAATATCTAGAATAAATGGTATGTGACTTGAAATTTCACATGCAACTTCATTGAAGCCTGTTACGTGACACATGCTGTGACGTTCTCTTTTTAAACAAATTAGGATGGGAGGAGGTATTGTGAAATTTTATTCAAATTGATAAAAAATCTCTCTACAAAGTGAGGGATCTAGGTTTGAGAACAAGTCAAGCATGTACATTTTAGTTATTACAATTAAACTAATAATAATTAGTAACCATTCAACACACAAATTTAATGGTAAGAATGTGTGAGTACACGTGTTTGTGTGTTATCTCATCGAAATTAAGACGACTGACGATAACTTTGAACCGCTACAGACTTTACGGTATCTCCGGCTGATCTCCAGAGAGTAAACTCTCACGGCTCTTCTTTTTACATTTTAAACAGTCCATTCTGGGAACAACAGCCAATCGCTGCAGTATCAAAATGTTCTAATCATTAACTTACTATAGTTAAATATCATTTACATACATCTATATTTATCAAAAGCTGATTTGTTATGGGAATTTATCGTATGGAGAAGCCACGGGTCGTACAGGTTATCGACACGGGTTTTATGTGGAGAAAGTCCTCTTTGCGCATGCATTTACAAACTCTCATCATAGTCGAGGTATATGCTAATATGTTAATATATAACAATGGATTAAAAATATTGTTGTCATTTAACACAACTTATTACATAACTAAAATTTCTTAATTTTTTTTAATTTTAATTAAAAAATAATAGTAGAGCAAGTAAAAAATACTGCTTGTTACACAGCAACTACATTAATTTTCATTTTTATATATTTGTTTATAAAACTTCTCGTGTTTAATAAATATTCTTTAAAAAATTTGCAGTTGTGGTTATTAGATTTCTCTTATATGTCAAAATAAACAATACATAAGAACTCGCTAAAAAAGCTAGAGAACCTCAATCGAAGTTTTATTAAAAGGGCAGTGGGCAGTTTTTTTATATGCTTTAGGTAAAGTAGGTAATAATTTCTTCAGACAAAATTTACCTTGAACGTTATAGGAGATTAATCTGCTCCAGATTTGAAACATTAATAGAATATTTACATAGTAACTCTCCTATGTAAATTAATAAGTTTAGTCTTCAATATTAGTAAACTGTAAAGTTCTGAGCGTTACAATAAACTGTAAAGCATATCCCTTGAGAGACTGGATAAAATTTATTTTTCTTTGTCTGACCACGTGATACCTTGAAAATTGACTAACATATATACTTTAAAGTTTACTTTAATAAACTTAACTTTTACTCATTTCTATAAAGTTATCATTGAGTTCAATGATGGTGCATATCACCACGTTTGCTGAGCATTAGTGAGCATCCTTACGTTGGTCTTGGGGGAAACATGATAGCAAGAAGAAAATTACAGAATAATACATTTGTAAAAAGTATATACGATTTGAGTACGGTGATGGAATTTTACCATATTCCATAGTATCACAAGTAGATTTAAATTGTGCATGCGGCATCAGCAAAGTCTGCCACGCGACATGTAGTGTAGCGTTCTCCTATGTTTTGTAAACAGGGAAGATCTATCGCATATGCCTTTTACGCTGTTTAATTGTAACATGTTAATTGTGTGTACTGGTGAGTAAAACAACGATACTTAAAACTTCAGTGTTAGTGTACGAAAAACTATGTATGATAACTTACGAGCGTGGTCAAATTACACCCTGTCTTCTTAAACTATATGATGTCTAATGAACTGTGTTCTCATAACGCCGTAATCTTGGTTACTCTTTTTAAGAAAGAAGTCGTAGAAGTGAAATCATGGTGAAACCATTCGTCTCGATTTAATCCTACTAAAAGCTTCGCTTTCATACAAATCGCTTTGAACTACTAAGAGGTTATTAATAAGCCCCTTTCATCTGATGTTTGAAATTGGTGCTGGTAGTGGTGCAGATATTTATAGTATAACATGAGGGAATATATTTCAATTAGTATAAGTTTTTTCATTAAAACAATGTGTCAACGTTAGAATAATACATAATTTAATTAACAGGTTAATTATTGGTAGTCTCATTGTCTCATCAGGTACACAATTGAGTGCACTACGATGTGGTAGGCACGATCTCTAATCACGGTAGAGCAACCGAGTGTTCTAAACATGACTTAGCCTTGATGGAAAAGGTTGATTCAATTAAATTTTGAGTTTAGCTCCAGTGTACCCAACTTCGTTCTTGATGAGATAATTAACCTCCTATTTTCACCTATTTATATGTGTCTTTGACGTAAAAACGATGTAATTTTTTCGTTTTCAGCTTCTTCTTTGTCGACTTTTTTTAGATCTCTTCAAGTGAACACGAGTCCAGATTCGAGGAGTCAAGTCTGAGAAAGCGTCAGATACCATACGCTGCAATAAAAGGAAGGTGAGCTGTAGCTAAACTCAAAATTCATATTTCATTAATCTACTAACTTAAAATATTTTTTTTTTATTTGATCTTTGTTTTTATTAAATAATCAATTATTCTGAAACATGGATATTAATAAGAAATATATTAAGGTTTTATGATTACATAATAGCTGACGAGAAATAAACGAGTCCTGGCTGTGGACCAGGATTATAGAACTAAAACACAAACAGATTAGTTTTCGTCTAGCAACACAAACATTAACTGCAACTTAATTCGTTAACTTTAATAAATAAAGAAAGCATTCCTATCGTTCAGTAATTATCTACTTTTATTACTCATAACAGATCAAGCAAAATAAATATTATTGTATCTTAATATTTCCCCATAGTAAACTAATTCTATCGGACCTATTTATTTTAAAGCTGTGAGGAAATACAACTTTAGAATAAAAATAAAAATATAACTTGGCTGCATCAACTACTAAGAATTGAAATGTATTAACTAAGGGCAGAATCCTACTAAGAAGTCAGATGTTACAAGTGACACACTGCCGCTAGGGACCGCCTCCATTGTATCGAATATTGCCGCTGGCTTAGTGCTCTTTTATATTCCGCCTGATATATTCTATTGTTGACTTTCTTTGATACAATGAGTATCACTATTATCTAAAACTAGATATATTTATCCATACAATGTGTTTTAGAACTCTGCATCAATATTCAAGCCGTTTGTGTCTGGGCCAAACACTATATCTAAATATTATATTTGTATCTTGCGAAAATCTCTGCAGCCGCCATCTTGTTTATTACTTCATATTCATATTTGTTAGTAAATTAAACGTATAATTTTGAACTTTTACACCCGAAATTATACAATTTTGGAAACGTAAACAAAATATTCAATATTTTAGAAAATCCAAAACCAAATTAGCGTATATTAAAATACAAAATAAGCGAATTATATAAAATATATAATATATAATTATATAAGCAAACAGGCAATTCGTATACCTATGTTTTGGAATATAATTTCATTTTGTTCACATTTTGAATACATTTTTAAACGCTGATTGAAAAATAAATCATTAAAAACTCAAGTTTAGGGATAACAGAATAATTTTTTAAATTTAAATTTTATAGCATTTTAGACTGTATGTTAAATAAATTAATAAATATTCCTAGTATTTGTCTATTAGGAAGATTTACACGTAAGAGGATAGAATGTATTGTTTGTCTAGTCCCATGAGTATTATAGCTTGAATAAAAATAAATTTATATGCAATTAAGAGGTATTATACCCACTACAATTTCTATATTTGTCCCTTATGGATAACAGATTAAAGTATTTTTTATTGAATTAAAGGTATAATGCCTAAATCAAAAATAATGTTTGATACCATATGTGTGTCATATACAGTTTTTCCGTTTTTGTAGAGTGCATACCTTTTCATTCTTCCCTCTAAGAGGGTCTGTGAGAATTGTTTTTATTATAGGGCACATTATTTTGTATTAATTCTTTTATTTAGTCAAAACATAACTTAAGAGAACTAAACATAAGTTACTTATTTCTACTTAAAATATGTAATATTTTTTAATTTAGAATTATTTATCCAAAACGAGTCTGCAGTCAAAGGTCAGAGGGAATTTTATTGTTTCTAAAGTGTATTTTTAGAAACCATTAATTAAGTGAGAAAGGCTCCAATATTAGTTTAAGGAAACCCTACTCGAGACATTAACTTTAAGAGCCCTTTAGTCTTATTTCAATTTATAATTATTATTAAATTTGTTTTTCTGCAAACTTTGATGATTTTTCTTCTCCGCGAAACTTTTCACTATGGGTTGGAATATATTCTCCATTCCTAAGGGAGTGAAATATCTCAACAATGCTTAAGACGTCTGAACAGTGATATTCTAAGATATACTCGTATTTTTAAACATAATTAGATTTTTTCACGTTTTGAATGCATTTTAAACGCCGTTTGAAATACAAAGCATTAAAACCTCAAAGTATCTTGAATAGGCATCTTTAATCCAACCACATAGAACTGACCAGAAGCCAATAGTAAATGATGATCATCACGGCAGAAACAAGACTACGGAAAAAGGAAGAAACGGGAATGGGACTTTTATATTATTAGTTCATTCTAGAAAAAAATCTTAAAACAAAATTGTGACTCCGAATTTGTATGTTAAAAGTCAATAATTTTTTGTAAATTGTATTTCTTTGTTAGGTTTTTTTTTCAAAATTAGCAACCAAAATGGACTAGTTTTAACAGAGTATGCTGTTTATTCAAGTTCAGCAGCTTTTCAAAAACATTTGTAACACAGATTATTGAAACATCAATAATTCAAACAAAACGGTTGAGAGATACGAAGTAATTAGTTTTTGTTTTGCTGAAGTAAAGCATTTCAAATGGTTCATAACAGTTTCAAATAGAAACTGCCGTCATAACCGCGATAAACCGTTTCAATTAAATGATCGCACATGACTTGAAATGAACCTGTGGAGTTAAGTACCGTAACTAAGTGGTTTATCATCGGTATAACTACACGTTTACTATAAGCTTTATTATTTCGTGCCTCGCATTCATCCTTAAAGAACGGCCTTACTACCCAGCCGTAACTAAATTTACCTCCTACTGTTATATAATCAATTATTCCTAAGTTGACAAGTATGCTGTACGTTAAATGTTAGGATTTCTCTTGGAAACAATCATTACTATAATTGGATACTCTGTATTTAATTAGTATGCCTTTACATGAAGCACAGTGATGACTTTCATAATCTAATATATGAAACATTTTCATAGATTAGAAATATGAAAATACAATTAGCAAGATAACGTTGTTGGTGCAACCTCGAATTTGAAGTTAGAACTCACAGATTAGTAAACAAATCAAACTGTAAAAAGTTTAAAGTAAATGTTGAGATACCTTTTCTAGTGTCCAACATATTTTCACATTAAATTCAATATAGACGATATTGAAATATTTTAACAACCTCATAGGTGCAGTAAGAGATGTTCAATATTATCTAAAACAAAATGAAAAGTCTCCACATTTGGATGGCTTCCTCCAAAAACTTTAAAAATGCCCAATCATATATTTTTTAGGACAAGATGTTAATTTTTATATTTTGTAACTTACAATAACAGAATTTAACTCAGTATCCTTTGATTTCCAACGATCATCTAATATTTTATGTAAATAATAGTATATTATAACTTAAGCAAAGATATGTTGAAACTTCTTTAGGCCGTAGGGCAAAATTTCCATGAGATCTGCTTTCTAACAGTTTTGTTGGGAAGTGGCTCCTTATGCTATATGGAAAAAATGGCCAACTGCCATTGTAGGATGTCGTATCTTTGACGTCATTGACATGAGGTATGCTTTCTATGCAGTTCTGTTGGTAAGTGGTTCCTCATACTCTGAGTTTAAAACTTACGTCACCTGAGGGTTTGCCACGTCTTTCAATTAATCTATGATAAACTTTACTATATTTCAATACTTTTCTATCAAAATGTAATTTAGAGGTTGAGAACTTTCTAGAAGTTCAGACAACGTAAAAGGGAATTTTCAAGACAATTTTCAAAAAAAGTAGTTACTAAATGTAAGTTCTGGGGTATTTTATGGTGGAAAATAGATTCCTCTTAGAACCTTAAACATGTTTTTAGTACAAAATAAATCTCGAAAACGTTGATTTATTGAGATGTGTATCAAGGCATTGCTTGTTGTATGCAGCCTAGGTTGGAAGCAATTTTAATTGTATAGCTCATGTTTTAAATTATCCGTCAGACAAAAGAGAAATTGTCTCAGCATTTTAAATTATGTTCTTCAAATGACGCTCTTTAAAATCCCAGGTTTGGACATGCACCATAATACAACTCATCCTTGTCTATGTGGAATTGTTTTAAAATTTCAAATCTACAAATAATGTGTTTCTACAGATATCTTGTCACATGATATATTCCCATTTCCGTTCATTGAGTTAGGATACATAGCAGTGTTTAAACAATAACAGTTCCAGTGAGATAGGGACAGAACTACAACGAAAGCTTGTGCTGAAATCAAATTCTGTCAAGAACTTAACATGGACTTCCCAATCATGTTTCCATTTTACTGTATAAAATCTATATTATGTTAATATCACATGTGGTAATCAGATGCGATTGCACTCGACAAATTTATTTATTCTGCCGTATTTTCGTATTTATTACGGTTACCTATACGACCAGTGTAAACATAATAGATAACGGTCGGCCAAATACCATCGTGTGACGTTCACCATCATCGAACTCAGTGTTACATATACACAACATAAAGTCGTATACAGACTCTCACATCTGTAAATCAGTTCGTTTTTTTGTATATCTTGGTTAGAGATAAAGATAGACAAAAATGAAAACTGTTGATCCCAACAGGTAAGCTTCACTAATGCTCAGACAGTAATTATGGTGTGTCAACATGTATAAAAAGTGTTTTCAAAATGCTAGATTACACAAGGAGTTGTTGCTGTTACACAATACACTCCTCCCGGGAGACAACAGTTACCTTGATGTCGTGCGACAAATTGGTAGCAGATTACAGAGTTTACAGTAACATTACATTTTCACATTCATCGCTTATATGTCCTATCAGATAGTTACGAAATAGAAACATCTAAAGTAATATGTGATAACATTTTGTTACATACATTATATTTTACATACATACAAAACTCTGAAAATTTACAAGAAGCTTTGTATCTAGGTATTTCAACCTGAATCATTTGTTGGTGAATGTATTGTTGCAAACTTCTCTTCAACTGTTAAATAACAGAGATGATAACGTAACTAATTGAGAAATGACGTTGTTGGCAGTTATGATACCGTCATTCGCTTCTTCCTTCCTGCCTTGTTCTTTCCATTGAAAAATACTGGCGTAGACTTTCCTGGAACACTTTGTTTGCAAACGAAGCTAACAAACTGCTTAAAAATATTTCCATAGTTGAAATTATCATTTATTTCAATTACTTGGAATTATACTCGTATTATTGCTTATCACTTTAGGGGATAGAAAAATATAACATGTGTTTGTTCGTCCGGATGATATTTCGAGAACGAAATGCTCTACAGGATTGAAATTTTGCATGAAGTTTAATTTATATATGAGGAATATGTAGTTTAATCATAATGTTATTCAACTCTTTTGGAGCCTAACTATCCTCAGGGTATGTCACAAACTATTTTATCTGTAAACTTTAAATGTTGCATTTTATTACTACATGTACATGGAGGAATTTGACGAAGGTTCACATCTATGCATGGATAAGTCATCACTCAATAGGCTTGGAGATATTCTCTTTTGTCTGCCCAGGGCTGTAAAAATTCTTTTTTATCAGAGTGTTTGTCTGCCGGCAGACTTTTCAAATAACTTTAGCGAAGCCTACTTCATGGCGCAATCCTATATTGTGTACAAAGTGATTAAAAGATCGTTCATAACTCGTAAAAAAATTATTTTCCTGTCCTTCATGGAATTTTCGTGTTCGGTTATCGCCTCTTACGGAACATACTTGTACCCCTCGATACTAGTGATATAATATACTATCCTCTAACATTAGTTGTTGGTTCAGTATTACTAAAATAAAGATAGCTACATTTAGTTCTAGGGACATTGGTTAAGGTAAACGGTTGTCATTGTTCTTTTTACAATAGTATTAAAGCGGATTTCTTAGTAATTTTACTGGACAGAAATATAGACCCAAAATGGTCAAATCATGACAGCCTAATCATGATTTGACATAGATTTTAGGCTAAGTACTCGATCTTTATATAAAACAAACATGTATGGCTATCATTAAGAAGGCGTATGGTAATATTGAATAAACTCGAATTACTTGTACTAGTAGTATTTTTTCAATGTGGTTTCACACTAAATTAGAATTCTGCATTTTTGTACCATTTAAACAAGAGTTTTTATTATTATGAAAAATATTATATTATATCCAAATACCAACAGAAAAGTAAAAAAAATACATATAAACAAATTGTCTAAGATATTAAGAATATACTATTTAAACAAATTTCATTCATGTAGTCATCGTTTGAATGTAAATCATTACTAAAGTTCAACTCACAATACAATTAAATATTGAATGCTGTATTCATGTGTTGAGAAACAATGCATTCTTTAATTCAAAACTAATATTTTACATTGTGAAAACTTAAACTTGCTTCCAATTTATATCAACTAACAATAACCATTTAGCAATACACTAAGAGGGATAAAGAATCTGGAAAAAATGACGTTGGAAATACTGCAAACAATAAACATGTGTAATGGGAATCGAATGTTGCATTGTTATCATTTCTAGCTTACCTTAAGCAACAGTTTATGTTATCATGAATACTATTGATGGTATTTAAAATATTTAAAATACAACTGTAACTACTGTATTATATAAGGAATAATTGAATTAGATTTTTTAAGTTATTTAGACTGACACGTGAATCAAAAATGTATTTTAATAGAGTATATAAATGTAACAAAATTAAAATCATTTAGTAATCAATTCCTAGCTTAGACAACAGTAAACAAAAACAGAAGGAAATTCTTTACCTGATGAAGAGATCACCGATTGCAGATCTCGACACGTAGTGTTACTGATTGTATTGTATCACTAAACAATGGAAAATATCCGGAAAAAATTATTGTTTCCTTCACAATCCTTCCATCGTCAAAAACAAACTTTAAACAAACGAGGTTTTAGTTACGATAAACTACAACTTAGAAGACATGATCCTTACAATAAATTAAGTATTTCAGTACTTGAAATACAAATCGAAGAACTTTTTAATTATTCAGCAGAGATATTCTAGTATTATTATTTATACTGTAGTACCAGACATTGTCATATTTTTAAGCCTTTTTCCTTTTTTCTGTTGTAGAACGTGGGTTTCAACATATTTATTGGTCCAAGCATTGTTCAAGAATATATTTTAGCAATCCAAAGACAAAACATATAAAACATATTATTATTATTTCAAAAGCAGAGTTAAGTGTTACGTGAATAACTGATGAAACTGTACATAAATTGATTATTTAAACAGGATTATAAGATTAAATACATTACAGTATCCATTAACAGAAACAGGATCACGTACAATAAAACAATATATTTTCTATGATTGTTACCTATTGGAGACAGGAATGTGTCTCACAAATAGAGAGTAAAGTGATATGTCTCAGTATATTACTATATCCATGACAACAACAGTAGCAGCATGTAAAATGGAACAAAACTTTCCCTGACACTGTTACATCTGGAGGATTTTCCTCACGAGAGGAGAGTTAGTTACAACGGAACAATATATCTCCTGAGATTATTACCTGCTAGACCATGGAGTGTTCTTCTTCATGATTGGAAAGGGGATATGACACAGTATATTACAAAGTCTATTGACAACAACAATAGGATTAGGTACAATAAAAGAATATATTTCCTGATATCGTTACCTGTTGGACTCAGGAATGTGCTTATTCTGAATGGAGAGTAATGAGTTACGACACAGTACATTGAAAATTTCAGTGACAAAAAAAGAATAGGAACAGGTATAATGAAATAATACATCTGTTAATATTGTTACCTGCTATAGGTAGGAACGTCCCTCACATAAGGATAGGAAGGTGTAACGACTCTGTATATTACTATATCTATGACAACAATAGTAGCATCAGCTACAATGAGATGTTATATCTTCGTAGATTGTTATCTTCTAGACATGAAAATGTTTCTCATGAGTTGAAAATAAAGTGAAAGGCTCATTATATTACAATGTACGAATAATGGAATTGGATTCTTGTGCAATATATCACCTAGGATTGTTACTAGCTGGACACATTTTCTTCTTTATGAGTAAGGAGTTACGAAGCAGAATATTACAATGTTCGGTGGCAACAACAGTAGGATCAGGTACAATAGAACAATATATATACTTAAATTGTTACATGATCGGCACAGGGATGGTCCTCCTCACGAGTGAAGAGTAGGATATATATCTCAGCGCATTACAATATGTCATTCAATTTTTTTTTTTAATTTTTTCTTAAATATATACATTGTATTATTTTTTGTTTTTTTTTTAATTGTACATTTATGTTATGTAAACTGTTTTCCTCTTATACTAGTTATAGGTTAGAGTAATGAATATTCTACGTTTTACAGTTTCTGTATTATTGTATCTTAAAGGAATATTATCAAGTATGTTTTTTCCATATATTATTTGTTTATATTTTCTATTACGCATTATTGTAAATGGAACTAATCGTAATAATATAAATAAATATCCGGTGACAACAATAGGAGCTGGTACATCGTAACAATATATCACCTGAGATTGTTACTTGCTGGACAAAGGAATGTTCCACCAATTAATCTCATAGAAAGGCAATTCCTCTTATAAATTCCTTCTGCAATAATTTCTCTAAGTACATCGTAGAGTGTTATTGTTATCATTTAAAACATAAAATTTTGCATCTACTGTCAGATTAAAGTCGCATTCTAACATGTAAACAGGAAATAAAAATACTCTTATTTATAATAATAATTACATAATATCACATAAAATTTTACAAAACTATAAAATTTGTACTTTAAAATCAAATTTTAAGTTTTATTTTACATTTATAGTTAAATAACAATAAAAAGATCACTTCTCATCACAAAAATATCCTATTTATAAAGAATATTTTAAAGAAAAAATTAAAATAAATTTGTTTAAAATGTATTAATAATTTAAAGCAAATTTGTATAGATAAGAAGTAAACAGTTTAATTAATTGTAAAATTAACTCTACAATATTATTTTACATTAATAGTTAAATAATAATAAAACAATTATGAGACATTGAGGCTGAGAGCCAATTTGGAATTTGTTTTATAAACACAGTAAGTTTTTTGAAACGTTAAATTTCCCCTTAAAAGGGAATATATCCTTAGCCACGCTGGTTTTGAAGGGTATTGAACGGACGAGGAGGATATCAGAATTAATATACCAATAGGATTACAATTTTAAGTGATAGTTTTGTAGATACAAGTTTTCTTAGCTTGACAAAGAGAGACTTTCTTTTAGTTTACATTCTGCAAAAAAGGTTTAATTTCCTTAAAGAGTAAAACATTTTTTACAATTGACCAATTTAGTTTTTCAAGCATTATTTACAATTCACAATAGTATATAAGTATTGCTAATATTGTTATAACAAGATTATTTAATACACTTAGTTTAAAAAAAATCAAAAAACTACTTACTACTTAATTAGTTTAAAAGTATTAAATTTAAACTCCTTTATTTTACTTTATTACTAATGTAAGATCGATGTTTTATAATTAAGTTAGTTTAAGACTATTATTTTAGTGCAAGATGAACAGATGTAATGAAGCAAATAAAATATTTTTTTTAATTATTGATTTACTTAACTTTGAACCGTTTAAGTTTGTTACAATTTCACGTAAAAGTCCTCATCATGCATATACGTAATAAAAATATTATTTCATAACAATTTTCATTTATATAACGATTAGTTTCCAATATTCCTTAAACATTCAAAATGTAACTAACAATAACAATGTTTATAGTGCTGTACATTATTTATGTGTTTTAATAATACAAGTCAGTGGATTAAGTCAGTGGAAGGCTTCCTTGAAGAATTTTCTATATTTAAAAGGCGTAGTTATAGCTTAACAGTACTCCATAAAGTTAAATAAAGAGTAAAACATTTGTTTGCATTTTGTATAAAGAAATATTCTATTCCTTAAGTTCTACTAGTTGGACTCATCCCTCCAGCCAAGACAGTTACCGTGTCCATTAAATGTGGTCCGAAGTATATTACAGTAAGTACAGTTCATGTGGCAGGAATTACTGTAATATACTACACCACAAAGTAACTATATAAGCCTCTCTAGTAAAGTCGGGTTTCCTAGGTTTACGGTTAACTATAAATAGAACATTCTCTCACTAAAGCTGTCTCTCTAACTTTTAATAGTTGACTTTAACTTCAATATTGTTTAATAGAGCCTTGAAATACAGTGTATTACACCAACGAGCTTTACTTATTTGCAAGTAAAAAAGTAGACGTTAAGTAAATACTGTAGCCTACTTGTTGTGTTAATTGTGATGTTTTTCCCTTTGTTCTTTCGCTCATAGACCTATAAGTATACTTCACTTATAACGATAAAGCTTGTCTTGGGTAGACGTGTAACATGTTTATATGTTATACACCTGTCACGAGTGTGCAAAGAGTTTGATTCTTTTTAAAGTCGTTGATTGGCTTGGCTGACAGCCTTAACTGGTAAAGTAAAAGAGAAGTAACCAAAAATTGTACCCAACCCTGGAACAAACATTACTCGTTTTTAAATATCCTATGTGCAAAAAATAAGCTAACCGTTACTAATTAAGGTGGCTCTTGTTTCTGTATTTAAACAAGATTAGACATCATTCATTGAAAACGTCTTTACATTGGAATACAACTGAATGAAACCATACACCATATTATATACTAATGTCTCAACTTAACTTTTAATTGCAAGTTTTCATTGTTTTATTCCTTGTAGTGCCTGTCGGAAGAAGTGAATGGTGTTTTGAATATTCTTCAAAATTATTAGGATTCAGTATAATATTAACTCTAGCACACTTTATTATTGCTAGCACTACATTGTAGAATGAGACCACATTTAATTTATTTTAAATCTCATAATAAGGCACACCTAATTTAATTTAATTTGAATGTTGCATTTAGCTCCAGTTCAGCTTCCTTCAATTGTGTTCAATATAAATGGTATGAATTTATAAGGATATTTTGTCTGCATTATAAATTCAACATAAAACTGAATTAACCCTTACAAACATAGCTACTATATATGTAATCGGTTTTATTGCAATGAAAATATTTGTTAACAAAATAACATTTGCAAGTTGTGGTTTTTCTTCTTATATACAATAAACAGGCATTATTTATAAAAAATGAGCCTATGACCTTGTGATAATTTTGGAGGCCGCGTAAAGAAACACTGCCGAGCAATGTTGGTGGATTTAACGCCTTAATATTGCGACTGTAAAGTCACATTTTAGTTTCCATTGTGAACATTTTCAGGCTGTGGTTTGGTGTTTCCATGATCCTAGGCGATGAGTTTAAATTCAGCCCAACTATCATAAGGAACTACAAAACCATAACTATTTAACTAAACATTTAAATAATATAAACTGTTACTAAACAAAATAAAAAAATGTGAAGTGCCTTATTAGTAACATTAATTCAAAACTAAATTTTGTTACTATGAAAGTTATAAGTTAAGATAATAAAAATTCCAAATCTATTTTCTGAACATTTTTCCATCCCGTAGAACATTCTGAGGCTCATTATAATGTTATTTAACTTCGTAAAATATAATGTAGCCGTAAAAATCTAAAGAATCCGAAAAAGTCACATTTCAAATATAACAGCCAGTACGATACAGCAAGTGCGTAGATATCGTCCATTTTTCACTGCAATTTCACTTCCTGTCAGCAACGACAAGTATATTGTGTTCTAACACGATTTATACCCTTCATGATGGTATAAACTTCCGTAAATTATATAGTTGTGTTGCAATGTTCACTTTATTCTGACGAAGAATTTTTTCCGACACGTGTTCCGTAATACCCCCTAACATCCTACCTTACTGAAAACATTTATACAATACACTAATTCCTACTCATTTATGAAATGTTTTAGATGCACAGAAAAAACGCCAGACAAATAAATGTATTCAAATATATTTGTTGGTAAATCATTGTAATCGAACGTTGATTAATATATTTTCGTATCATAATAAATTTCCAATTCAGAATGAAAACATAAGTCTTTCGTGTCAAATTCATGAATTCTTTGGAACAACGCTTTAAAAAATTCAACAATTGGTTAATTTAGTAAGGTTTAAGGACAATTATATAATAACCCTCCCAGCATACTAAATTGTATTGTTTTATTAATAATGAATGAATAATTCCCCAGTAGAGTCATTCATAATAGAATCTCAGCACAGACCCCATTCAGTGACTTTTACTGTACAAACAACTATCTCAATAGCTCTTCTTACTGTGGATAAGATTTTTAAGATATACGTATTATCAAGTTGTACGTTTTTAAGTTTGTACGTATAGACACGGAAAATGGATCTCGATTCCTACTATAGTTATTAGATGGAATATAATAAAAATTTATACAATACACTAATTCCTACTCATTTATGAAATGTTTAGATGCACAGAAAAACGCCAGACAAATAAATGTATTCAAATATATTTGTTGGTAAATCATTGTAATCGAACGTTGATTAATATTAATATTAATATTAATACTAATAGGTTTCCGAGGTGTTACTTTGGATTGGTTCAAAAGTTACTTGCAAGGCCGTATCCAATATGTCCAAATCCAGGATAGCGGCAATCAGTGTTTTTTCCGAATTTTCTATCGTCAAAACAGGTGTACCTCAGGGCTCGATTCTTGGTCCCCTTCTATTTTTGATTTTCATTAATGATCTTCCAGATACAATCCTTCTAAATCAAAATAACGATGTCTGTCCCACAATATCTCTCTTTGCAGATGATACTAGCCTGATTTTCAGCAACAAAAATTCAGTTTCCCTTTCCAGCCAGTTCTCTGAAGTGTCGTCCTCGCTCTCTCACACTGGTTCACAGTAAATAAGCTTTTTCTTAACACTTCAAAAACACAGGTTATGGAGTTACAATCTCAAAAAAGCTTAAATCTTCCGAACATATACTCAATAAACAATCAAAATATCAGTAATTGCTTCAGTTATAAATTTCTAGGAGTTCATATAGATTTCTTCATGAAATGGCAAACTCATATAGAATCCTTGTCTAAACAGATCAACTCATCAATCTTTGCTCTGAGGTGTCTTTCAAAATTTTCCTCTCAGGAAGCTCTAACCACGGCTTACTTCGGCTTGGTCGAATCAAGGCTAAGATATGGTCTTATTTTCTGGGGTTCTCGACCTTCCAAAATTTTAATAGGATTTTCATCTTACAAAAGAGAGCTTTAAGAGTTGTTTGGGGACTGAGACCAGGCGAAGGCTGTGGAGAGCTGTTTCTTTGAAAGAAAATTTTCACGCTAACCAATCTTTTGATTTACCACTCATCAATTTTTGTTTTCAAAAACCGCAATCTTTTCCCTATAGCTCAACATGACCACTTTACCCGACACAAAGATAAATTAATATCCGACAGATTCAAACTTAGTCTGTTCAAAAATTACTACGGTCCAAAGATTTTTAATTGGTTGCCTATAGAAAACCAGGTTAAAAACTCAGAAAATTTAAAATTATTCAAATCGGAATTAAAACGAATTTTGAATGAGACAGCGTTCTACAGCCTTGGGGAGGCGATAGGCCCAACAGGTTTGTGAGGCCAGCAAGTCCATTTTAGTTTTAATTTTAATTTTAATTTACTGCTACAGTTGTCCATTCACATTATTTGAATTCAAATTAGATTGATTTGTAGTCACACGTATGCATTTTTTTTGTAATCGACTTGTACAAAAAACATTATGTTCAATTGTACGAATAAATTCTTTGTCTTGACTTTTGTCTTTTAAAACATGCCTATTAATTCTAGGTTTCTTCCAATGACAGTTGTACCAGTCCAATTCCATCAATAAACTACATATAATTTAGTGATTATACTTACCTTCAATACTATTGTTTTATTGTTGGAATCAAATTTTCTAACTTATACACTTAATTTAACTGACATAAAATTAAGTTTTATTTTAGTAGTATATTTCAATACCACCTGTTCACTTTTATAGTACCATCTTCAACTGCAGAACACAAAAATGTTAAAGTCTATTTTTATATAATATTTTATGAAATTATTTATTTATTTACTCTTGATAAAAACTGAACTTTATCAATTGTATTGAAACTTTAATAATACAAAGCCGTATACTTATTACATTAGTCATACGTATATGTAACAGAAAACTCTAAGAAAATAACAATAAATCACTTAAATTATTAAATTTAAATAAATATATATTTCCGTAACAAAAGCTTGTTCATCATTAAAATAAATAAGGCAGTATTGTTTATTTGCTTCCTTACACACTACCCCTTGAAAAATGGAAATGACTTTAGAAATCTTTTATCAAATTATTTAGTTTTCTGTATTAAAATATTAAATATGCCTTTAAAACTTAAGTTGAGAATTGTTTATGCCTAACTAGAGTTCACTAGAATTTATTTATTGCAAGATAGGGTTTACCCCTGTTAAAATATACGTACAACTATAAAACTTGAAATAAAATTAAACTTCCGAACACCGACTGTTATGATTTAAGTCCAAGTCTCTAAAAAATAATTTTTTATGTTTTGACATGGTTAGTATATAAGTTTTAATCTTTTCTAACTGTGTTGAGTTTATTTAGGAATTTATATTTCCTTTTTAATTATTTTCTCGTTTCCATTGTGGTTACCCATAAGACAAATGTAAAAATATTCGTTAAAGCCTAGCTAAATCCTATGGAGTGACATGGACCACCATAGAATTCAATTTCAAACATAAGGAAATGAAGCCTTATACACAATTTGAACTTGTACTTTAATTTGACTTGTAACTGAAAATAAAATTCTATTTATTTGTGTACGTTACTATACTGAGTATCATATATGTGTTAAATAATAAATTTTTCTGATTTTATTTCTGATTAAGTCGGTGAGTAGGTTTCTTAACTCTATTACTATACAATTTAAAACTTTAATAATATAAAGAGGTTTTTTTCATTTATGCGGCAAAGATTGTTCCAACGTGGAAATGAAGTAAGTCTATACAATTTTCTAAAAACGATACTAATGCGTATTTACAGCTATTGAAGTGGATCCTTACACGTAATAACGAAAATCTCACAAGGAGTTTTCTTTTTGTCCAAACGATAGTCTCTATATATATATTTTGTATATTTATATATATAAATATATGTACAAAATGTATTTTTGTTTTGCAAAAAAATTCATATTATCGCTAATTTGAACTTCAGAGAGTTGTGCAGGACAGAGTTTAAAAATTTGCAACTGTTGACTTTTTCATGTCTTTCTACATCTTAGAAACAATCTTATATTGTTTGTTTAAATTTGCCACAACAAGAAGACGAGACATATACGAATATAAGGCATGATGAGGGATGAAAAAGATTTTGGTATGAAAATTGACGTTTAATATGCAATGTACATTGTTAACAGCAATTAAAGGTTTTTATTTGATTTGATTTGATTCGGTACTCAAACCCAGATCTCTTATTGGCCAGCCGAGGAAGGTGCCACTACACAACAAAACATTTACTCTTTATCATTAAATTATTTTATTTTTGCCCATGTCTATCACACACATGCTTAAATAACAAACTTGCTTAAGAAAGTAGAAACTTTTTACGAAATTGGACTTTCAAAGAGTGAGTATGTAGTATTATGTATTATCGTGGCAAAAGGCGAATTTTAGTATTTTGAGAAATACTCGCATAATTTATTAGGACCATGAACCTCACAACCTTAACCTGTTATGAGGGCCAGTAGCAAGTTTGTTTATAATTCAAACTCTTAACAATGAACACTGAAATATTATATATCTTAAACGTGTCTATTTCCGATTCAAAATTATCATTGAGTTAAATTTATTGACATCTATAGTCAATCTTACACTAGAGTATTTACACTTTTGTAAATTTATAGATTCCGTTAGAAAATAAAATCATTATATTACATCATAAATGCTCTTTTTCCCCTTGGGGCGGCCTACTGCCATGCACTTAAGCCTCAAGGGCTTTTTGCGCACCCCGGAAACACACCATGAGGCCCACCAGTCTACAACTTCAGCAGTTCAACAAACCGCCGAAAACAACCTATCAAGTCCTCCTGGGAAAATTCACCATCCCTGTCCAAACTACCAAAGATGGCATACCGCTCTCTTGCTATTGCAGGGCAATCAAAGATCAGGTGCTCAGCAATCTCCTCCTGCTTTACTAAGATGGCTGTGGACTTCGTTCTCCTCCATGTAGAAATATTTAACTATTACTAAATATTTAATGGTAATTATGGCTAAAAAGCAACTGCTTTTTTGCCATCTAATAAACCAATAAAAGACACCACTTAATTTTATTAATGAAATATTACGCTTTTCGACTCAATATATTGAGAACTCTGAGGGATATAACTTCATAGAACATGCGTCCATCGGCATCTCCAATTCGGTCTGTAAATAGCTAAGTTACAACTCTGCAGAGAATTTGCAATACTAAATATGCAATTATTATTGTTTATATTAAATGTAACTAACTTAGAGTACGCATATCACGTTTGGCATAAAAGATCTCGCTGAGATTACATGAAGATCTTCATGACTATAACTCATTCAATTCCCCAGATGTCCAGCGAACAGACCATCTTACAGAAAATAAACTTATAACATCCCCTGGCAGACAGATGAGAAATTGTACCTGCCTTTGTACTTAGTGATAGACTTCAATGACGCTCAGCCAATTCCAGTTCCAGTTCCAGTAGTATTCGTGAAGGTCCAGTAGTATTTTTTCACGACGTATAAATATATAAATTATATTATTATAAAAATATACTATTAATATCTATTTGTATATTTGTAATCTATCTCGGTAATGCCAATGCCTTTCAATATTTAGATTCATTTTGCATTTAGATTAAATATTGATCGAACAACCACCCCACCCCCCACAAATGCCTTACGCTGACAGAAACATCCCCGAAACTTTCCTAACCGTGATTAACTTTTGAACATATTATGAGATATAAAGGTTTATACCTTGGGTGGTCTCATCAAATCATATTATTATATAAAATGTATTCAAATACA
Organism: Homalodisca vitripennis; assembly: GCF_021130785.1. NCBI lineage: Eukaryota > Metazoa > Arthropoda > Insecta > Hemiptera > Cicadellidae > Homalodisca > Homalodisca vitripennis. Next base: position 107,974 of record NW_025776636.1, on the reverse strand, counting down.
TTTTTATAACGAATTGGATTGTAGATATTAATAATATTCCAGAGTATTAATATTTAAATTATCAATGAGACATCCAAGACGATATAAAATATTTTTTATTAGTAAGCTCCTAGTGAATATTAAGTACAATTTATTACTAATTGTGTTAACGTTCTGGCAAAGTTTATATCCTTTCAATGGAGTAAAAGTTTAGAGATTCATTTCTTTAACGCTTTCTTCGTTAGAATTTATTTGTATAGTGTTTTATAGTTATCAATAGAACACATTCCTTTAAACATTCATTCTAATACCCTGATTACTGTCAAAACATTTATTTTAATTTATTTATAGTTATGGAGTTACTTGGAAAAATATCTAAAATATTACTCTAGAACACTCAAGAAACTAAAAATTAAGTCACTTCATCTTCTTATTTATTTTATACGTTACTTGCACAAAAATTACTCTAATATAAATATTGAAATTTTTTGTCTGCAAATACCATACTAGATGCAATCATATCTAGTTAGATTTGCTATATTCTAGAAATATATACTCTTAGGTATGTATAAAGAGAAAGTAAATAAGGCTTTTTATGTCATGTGACGTTCGGAATAAACTACTTAAGATATTCTAAATATAATATTTTACAAGAATAAATGCAATTTTTCCCTGTAATATTATAATAATCAGATATTTTTATAAAGGTTATGGCGAGTAAACATCGATTATGGAAGGTTAATTCATGTTATAAAAAACGGCAATTTGTTTAAGAATTACTAAAGGCTTTTCTTTTTCAAAATGTAGAAATGTTAATTCATGTTATAAAAAACGGCTTTTTGTTTAAGAATTACTAAAGGCTTTTCTTTTTCAAAATGTAGAAATGTTAATTCTTGTTATAAAAAAACGGCAATTTGTTTTAAGAATTACTCAAGGCTTTTCTTTTTCAAAATGTAGATATACCAAAAGAACCTATTTACCAAAATCTTCCAACCTTTAAACATTTATACAAGACGGGAGACAACAATCTATCCCTAACGACGTCTTATATTAAAATATAATAACCTATTCTATAATAAAAACCTAATAATGTCTGTCTTTGTGCTCGCGTGTCTCTTACTCATTTACGTAAAAATACAGGACAGATGTTAATGAAATTTTGAACCCCTTATCAACATTCATGGAAATTATTATTTCGAGGATTCCTCTGCACTACGCTTCGCTGTTATCTAAAAATAGTGAAAATCCCAAAGTGGTCTTCAAAGTTGCAGTAGAGCAAAACAAAATTTTAATTTTAATAGTCTGATACATGAAACCAAATGTACTGTTTAGGAAAACTGTTTATTTCAGCACAACCGTACGTTTCATTAGTTTAAATACTAATTTATTTTTTTTATATTTAAAGTCTTGAAAGTATAGAGTAAGCTTAATGGTAACAGCGCTTCTTATTTTTACCTTTTCTGCAATCAATAAATTTTTCTGTAACAATAAGTAACATAAACTCTCTTGACAACTAGAATTAAATAACTGTGGCTTCTAAGCAATACCATCACTGAAGAAAAGACTTAAACGCAATATCTACTCTGATATCAATCAATTTACAGTAGTAGTAACAGTAATACGGGTAGAAATATCCGTTATTTGATGGCAAGAAAATAACAGTTACCGTTATTGCAACCGTTGGAATCAGTTCGCAGACTAGGTTTATTGCTGAAATGTGCTTACTTTAACTGTTTTCTGTCCCTAGCTGCAATAGAAACAATATTAAGTTTCGTTGAATAATTCAGGGAATTCAATAACATTATCTAGCTACAATCTTAAGATGATCCATATTATTAATATTTTATTAATACCTATAAAAACCTATACCTATGTATAAATATTTATATAAGTATAAATATTTGAAAAGTTTCGTCCATTAATCACTAACATTACATTATAAAGTTTTAATAGCATTGTATTTTATGACTGCATCCTTTTATGTATGTATATCAAATGTGAATGAAAAGAATGAACTTTAACATAGGAAAATGCTATCAACCATATCATTTGTGCAAAAGGCTCAACATTTCCGATTCATTTGTTTTAATGCAACCGAACTAACATTTTGAAATAAAAACACAGGTGCCAAACACGTTTGACATTAATTGGATGAGCTAACGAAGACACTCGAGACTCGGCAATATTTTTATACATCTGTCTGTCTCTGCGCGCGATATTTCGAAAACAATCACTGACCTATGCATTTTAAATTTTGTATGACGATTCATTTCTATTTAGGAAACGCTTAGTTTGATGATAATGCGTGTGACTTAATGGGGTTTGGCTGAGCGTTAGCGAATATTTTTATTGGCCTTATGGGTATACTTGATGGCAACGAGAAAATTTCAGAAAAAATAAATTAGGAAAAACTGCAACATGAGGGATGGTAAAACACGTAACCTAAATACTCCAACACACAATCTGTTGGTGTCTAAAAACACTGCTATTAAAAAGTTAATGATCGAAAATGTTATTATAACGGACGGTGTTTTTCAGCCCTGCTAGTACCGTGCTAACCAGAACTACCATCTGTCACCTACCACCCACGTCGTTGGCCTCGACCCCGGCCTTGGCCGAGCGAGTGCTTCCTTGACTTGCAAACGCTAACCTTTGCCGTTTTTTCAAGATTGGATTTGTAAGTTTTGTTTAGTGGCAGGGGCAAGGAGCGAGTTACAAAGATGACCTGTTATATATGGTACGATATATGGGGAAATTTATCTGAATACTTTAAATTATACATAGACAAGAATGGGTTACATGATGCTGCATGACTAACACTGGAGTTCGGCTGAGCGTCATTGAAGCTTATTATCACTCAGTAACAATATCTAGAATAAATGGTATGTGACTTGAAATTTCACATGCAACTTCATTGAAGCCTGTTACGTGACACGTGCTGTGACGTTCTCTTGTTAAACAAATTAGGATGGGAGGAGTTATTGTGAAATTTTATTCAAATTGATAAAAAATCTCCCTACAAAGTGAGGGATCTAGGTTTGAGAACAAGTCAAGCATGTACATTTTAGTTATTACAGTTAAACTAATAATAATTAGTAACCATTCAACACACAAATGTAATGGTAAGAATGTGTGAGTTCGTGTTTGTGTGTTATCTCATCGAAATTAAGACGACTGACGATAACTTTGAACCGCTACAGACTTTACGGTATCTTCGGCTGATCTCCAGAGAGTAAACTCTCACGGCTCTTCTTCTTTTTACATTTTAAACAGTCCATTCTGGGAACAACAGCCAATCGCTGCAGTATCAAAATGTTCTAATCATTAACTTACTATAGTTACAAATACCTACATCTATATTTATCAAAAGCTGATTTGTTATGAGAATTTACCGTATGGAGAAGCCACGGGCCGTACAGGTTATTGACATGGGTTTTATGTGGAGTAGGTCCTCTTTGCGCATGCATTTACAAACGGTCATCATAGTCGAGGTATATGCTAATATGTTAATATATAACAATGGATTAAAAATATTGTTGTCATTTAACTCAACTTATTACATAACTAAAATTTCTTAATTTTGTTAATTTTAATTAAAAAATAATAGTAGAGCAAGTAAAAAATACTGCTTGTTAAATACTTGCAACACAGCAACTACATTAATTTTCATTTTTATATATTGGTTTATAAACTTCTCGTGTTTAATAAATATTCTTTAACAAATTTGTAGTTGTGGTTATTAGATTTATATTATATTTCAAAATAAATAATACATAAGAACTCACTAAAAAAGCTAGAGAACCTCAATCGAAGTTTTATTAGAAGGAGAGTGGGTTTAGGATGTAGGTGACAGGTAACAATTTATTCAGAAAAAATATATCTTCAAAATTATAACAGATTACCCTGTTCTGGATTTAGGCATTAGTAGAATATTGACATAGTAACATTCCTATGTCAACTAATAAATCTGGTTAGTTATTTTAAGTAAACTGTAAAGTCCTGAGCGTTATAATAAACTGTAAAGCATATCCCTCTCGAGGCTGGATAACATTTATTTTCTCTGTCCGTCTATCTGCTTGATATCTTGAAAAACGAACTCTGACATATAGACTTGAAAATTAGTATGAGCTTAATTTCTATAAAGTTATTAATAATGGTGCATATCACTGCAAGTTTGCTAAGCGTTAGTGAGCATTTATACGTTGGTTTTGGGGGTAAACATTATAGCAACGAGAAAATTCAGAATAGCAATTCTGTATATTTTATATACGATTTGAGTGCAGTCTTGGCATTTTAAAATATGACGTACTAACACAATGTAGCTTGGAATTTTGGATGCAGCCTCAACAAAGTATGTCACAATGTCACGCGACATGTGGTGTAGGCCTAGCGTTCTCCTATGTTGTGTAATCAGGAAAATTTATCGCATACGCCATTCACACTGTTTAATAATTGTAACACATTAATTTTGTGTATTGGTTAGTAAAATAACCATTCCACATTTCAGTGTAAGAGAACGAAAAACTAACAACTACTATAAATTAAATATTCATACGTGTATGATAAATTACGAGTATAATTACATTTCATCCTGTATACTATAAGATTTCGATTGAACTGTGTTTTAATATCGCTGTAATATTGATTAATTGAGAGAGATGGGTTAATCTTTTTAAGAAAGAAGTCGTAGAAGTGAAATCATGGTGAAACCATTCGTCTCGATTTAATCCTACTAAAAGCTTCGCTTTCAAACAAATCGCTTTGAACTACTAAGAGGTTATTAATAAGCCCCTTTCATCTGATGTTTGAAATTGGTGCTGGTAGTGGTGCATATATTTATATTATAACACGAGGAAGGCATTTCAATTAATATAAGATCTTAGTTCGTTATTAAAGCAATGTGTCAACGTTAAAAACAGATAATGTAATTAACATATTAAAAGATTAAATTAATGGTAGTCTCATTGCTTCATCAGGTACACAATTGAGTGCACTACGACGTTTTAGACACGATCTCAAATCACGGTGGAGCTACCGAGTGTTCTACACATAAATTAGCTATGGTGGGAAAGGTTTGTTCAATTGAATTGGGTTCGCTGAATTCAACAGTTTGAGTTTAGTCCCAGTGCACTCAATTGTATACCTGATGAGACAATGAGATTGCGACTTCACCTATTTATAATTTTCTCTCTCATTTATAAATGTTTCGTTTTGAACTTCTTCTTTGTCGACTTTTTTTTGGATCTCTTCAGACGAACATGACTCCAGATTCCAGGAGTCAAGTCTGAGACAGCGTCATATATCAGACGCTGAAATAAAAGGAAGGTGAACTGGAGCTAAACTAAAAATGTATATTGCATTAAATTACTTCCTCTAAAATAATTTTAAAAATTTGATATTTTTCGCATTAAATAATGTATTATTCTGATACATGGATATTAATAGGAAATATATTTAGGTTTATGTTTAAATAATTGTTAATGAAAAGTATAAGAGTGACGACAGGCTGAGGACCATGATTATAGAACTAAAACACAAACAAATTACTTTTCATCTAGTAAAACAAGCAGTATCTGCAATTTAAGTCGTCTAATTTAATACGAGTAAATAAAGAAATAATTCTTATCTTTCAATAATAATTCTTTTTTGTCTATAATGTTTTAATTTAATAAGAACTACTTATTTTGAAGCTGTGAGGAAATACAACTTTAGAATGGAAATAGAACTTGGCTACATTGACTACTAAGAATTACAATTTATTACCTAAAGAGAGAATGCTACTAAGAAGTCAGATGTTACAAGTGACACACTGCCGCTAGGGACCGCCTCCATTGTATCGAATATTGTCACTGCCTTAGTGCTCTTTTATATTCCGCCTGAAATATTCTATTGTTGACCTTCTTTGATACAATGAGGATCACTACTGTCTCAAATTAAACATATTTATCCATACAAGGTGTTTTAAAACTCTCTATCAATATTCAATCCGTTGTTTCTGGGCCCAACCCTATATCTAAATATTATATTTGAATCGTGAGAAAGTATCTACAGGCGCCATCTTGTCTACTATTTCATATCTTTAGCTAAATTAAACGTATAATTTTGAAATACTTTCTTAAATTCAAAACGATAATAGCCTCTATTAAAATATCAGTCCAAAATAAGCTAATTGTTTAAAAATTTAGCAATCAGTGGATTCATATACTCGAATTATTAAACTTAATTTGATTTTTTCACATTTTGAATGCCTTTTTAAACGCTATTTGAAAAACAAAGCATTAAAACTTCAAGTTTAGGGATAAAAGAATAATTACATTTTATGACTTCTTAGACTGTTTAATAAATAAATTTGACTATTAGGCAGATTTACACGTAAGAGTAACATAGAACGTCTAGTCCCATGAGTATTATAGCTTGAATAAAAATAAATTTCTATGTAATTAAGAGTTATACTTTAATAGTCAAACGCCACAATTTCCATATCTGTCCCTCATGGGTAACAGATTAACGTATTTTTATTGGATTAAAGATATTATGCCTAGATCAAAAATAATGTTTGATACCATATGTGTGTCATATACAGTTTTTGCAATTTCTTTAGAGTGTATACCTTTTCATTGTGTCTGTGAGAATCGTTTTTATTATAGGGGACATTATTTTGTATTACTCCTTTTATTTAGTCAAAACATAACTTGAGAGAACTAAACATAAGCTACTTATTTCTATTTAAAGTGCGTAATACCTTGTAATTTAGAATTATTTCTCCAAAATGAGTCTGCAGTCAAAGGTCAGAGGGAATTTTATTGTTTCTAAAGTGTATTTTTATAAACCATTATTAAGTGAGAAGGGCTCCAATATTAGTTTAAGGAAACCCTACTCGAGACATTAACTATAAGAGCCCTTTAGTCTTATTTCAATGTATAATTATTATTAAATTTGTTTTTCTGCAAACGTTGATAATTTTTCTTCTCCGCGGAACTTTTCACTATGGGTTGGAATTTATTCTCAATTTCTATGAGAGTGAAATATCTCAACAATGCTTAAGACGTCTGAACAGTGATATTCTAAGATATACTCGTATTTTTAAACATAATTAGATTTTTTCACGTTTTGAATGCATTTTTAAACGCTGTTTGAAATACAAAGCATTAAAACCTCAAAGTATCTTGAATAGGCATCTTTAATCCAACCACATAGAACTGACCAGAAGCCAATAGTAAATGATGATCATCACGGCAGAAACAAGACTACGGAAAAAGGAAGAAACGGGAATGGGACTTTTATATTATTGGTTCATTCTAGAAAAAGATCTTAAAACAAAATTGTGACTCCGAATTTATATGTTAAAAGTCAATAATTTTTTTGTAAATTGTATTTCTTTGTTAGGTTTTTTTTTCAAAATTAGCAACCAAAATGGACTAGTTTTAACAGACTATGCTGTTTATTCAAGTTCAGCAGCTTTTCAAAAACATTTGTAACACAGATTATTGAAACATCAATAATTCAAACAAAACGGTGGAGAGATACGAAGTGATAAGTTTTGTTTTGCTGAATTAAAGCATTTCAAATGGTTCATAACAGTTTCAAATAGAAACTGCCGTCATAACCGCGATAAACCGTTTCAATTAAATGATCGCACATGACTTGAAATGAACCTGTGGAGTTAAGTACCGTAACTAAGTGGTTTATCATCGGTATAACTACACGTTTACTACAAGCTTTATTATTTCGTGCCTCGCATTCATCCTTACAGAACGGCCGTACTACCCAGCCGTAACTAAAATTTACCTCCTACTGTTATATAATCAATTATTCCTAAGTTGACAAGTATGCTGTACGTTAAATGTTAGGATTTCTCTTGGAAACAATCATTACTTTAATTGGATACTCTGTAATTAATTAGTATGCCTTTACATGAAGCACAGTAATGACTTTCATAATCTAGTATATGAAACATTTTCATAGATTAGAAATATGAAAATACAATTAGCAAGATAACGTTGTTGGTGCAACCTCGAATTTGAAGTTAGAACTCACAGATTAGTAAAAACACACACAGTAAAAAGTTTAAAGTAAATGTTGAGATACCTTTTCTAGTGTCCAACATATTTTCACATTAAATTCAATATAGACGATATTGAAATATTTTAACAACCTCATAGGTGCAGTAAGAGATGTTCAATATTATCTAAAACAAAATGAAAAGTCTCCACATTTGGATGGCTTCCTCCAAAAACTTTAAAAATGCCCAATCATATATTTTTTAGGACAAGATGTTAATTTTTATATTTTGTAACTTACAATAACAGAATGTAACTCAGTATCCTTTGATTTCCAACGATCATCTAATATTTTATGTCAAATAATAGTATATTATAACTTAAGCAAAGAGATGTTGAAACTTCTTTAGGACGTAGGGCAAAATTTCCATGAGATCTGCTTTCTACACAGTTTTGTTGGGAAGTGGCTCCTTATGCTATATGGAAAAATGGCCAACTGCCATTGTAGGATGTCGTATCTTTTGACGTCATTGACATGAGGTATGCTTTCTATGCAGTTCTGTTGGTAAGTGGCTCCTCATACTCTGAGTTTAAAACTTACGTCACCTGAGGGTTGCCACGTCTTTCAATTAATCTATGATAAACTTTACTATATTTCAATACTTTTCTATCAAAATGTAATTTAGAGGTTGAGAACTTTCTAGAAGTTCAGACAACGTAAAAGGGAATTTTCAAGACAATTTTCAAAAAAAGTAGTTACTAAATGTAAGTTCTGGGGTATTTTATGGTGGAAATAGATTCCTCTAAGAACCTTAAACATGGTTTTATTAAAAAATAAATCTCGAAAACGTTGATTTATTGAGATGTGTATCAAGGCAGTGCTTGTTGTATGCAGCCTAGGTTGGAAGCAATTTTAAAGTCTATAGCTCATTTCCCTTCATGTCCTGCGGACAGATATATTGACGTACACATTTTTAAAAAAAGTTTTAAATTATCCGTCAGACAAAAGAGAAATTGTCTCAGCATTCTAAATTATGTTCTTCAAATGACGCTCTTTAAAATCCCAGGTTTGGACATGCACCATAATACAACTCGATCCTTGTCTATGTGGAATTGTTTTAAAATTTCAAATCTACAAATGATGTGTTTCTACAGATATCTTGTCACATGATATATTCCCATTTCCGTTCATTGAGTTAGGATACATAGCAGTGTTTAAACAATAACAGTTCCAGTGAGATAGGGACAGAACTACAACGAAAGCTTGTGCTGAAATCAAATTCTGTCAACAACTTAACATGGACTTCCCACTCTATCATTTTTCATTTTTACTGTATACAAAATCTATATTATTTTAATATCACATACGATTGCACTCAACAAATTGATTTATTCTGCTGTATTCTCGTATTTATTACGGTTACCTATACGACCAGTGTAAACATAATAGATAACGGTCGGCCAAATACCATCGTGTGACGTTCACCATCATCGAACTCAGTGTTACATATACACAACATAAAGTCATATACAGACTCTCACATCTGTAAATCAGTTCGTTTTTTGTATATCTTGGTTAGAGATAAAGATAGACAAAAATGAAAACTGTTCATCCCAACGAGTAAGCTTCGCTAATGCTCAGACAGTAATTATGGTGGGTAAATATATATGAGTGTTTTCAAATACTATAGTATAGTACACAAAGAGTTGTTGCTGTTACACAATACACTCCTCCCGGGAGACAACAGTTATCTCGATGTCGTGCGACAAATTGGTAGTAGATCACAGGGTTTACAGTCACATTACATTTTCACATTCATCGCTTATATGTCCTATCAGATAGTTACGAAGTAGAAACATCTAAAGTAATAATATGTGATAACATTTTGTTACATACATTTTTTTCTACTCACCGTCGAGAATTTCAATCCACATATGGTTTTGAATTACTTATCATATTTCATACAACTGTGATTTTATACGTGTAATTTTAAGCAATTTAAAATAAATTTATATTTACATGCTATTTACCAACTCTCGAAATGTCGGCCTTTCAAATTCTTTCGTACTCCTTCCTACCTTGTTGAATATTTTTGTCAAGAGAAAAGGAAAAAGTCCATTCTATCAAAAATGTATAATTTGAAATGTTGGAATTATCCAAGTTTGAGTGCTTATAATCTTTTTAGGGTGTAGAAATTACATAGGCTCATTGTGGGATTGAAAAGTACATTTAAAAATGTAACAAAAATAATACTTTTTCTATTTAATGTTAATATTTTTAAAGTTAGGCTATATAACTTTTGCGAACTTTTCATGTGAAAGCGACACAAAATCCGCGTTTCTACCAACTATTGAACTCATACGTAAGTTCTTTGAATTATAGGTCCAAAATTATGTTTTCCTAAATGTGACCAATATGTTAGGAAATAAATTACATTGTACTTTACTAAGCTAAACTCAACTTAAGGGTAAACACTTTAGCAGATAATAGAGTGTATGTGTGCGTGTTTACGCGTAAGAGCTTTGGTAAGGGCTTGGAAAAGCACTTAACAGAGAAGCATTGAAAATCAATGACCTCTTAGCATCCTATGAGTCATTAATTACATCTGAAGTTTAACAAACCTTCCATTACTACACGTAAACACTTTTTAGTAAAAACTAATCAATTTGTTTGTTTTCTTATTTTGACTATATTTTTATAAAAAAAGTACCTTGTTTAAGTTTGTTACTAATGGCGGATAATTCGAATGGCTAACAGGATTTCAGACATTTTTAATCGTGTAAGAACTTAATACAAAAATTTAACTTCAAACCTAAAGAGTGTTGCAATAGACTGCCACTCAAAGTATATTTAAGTGATAATTGAACAGCATGAGTTCCAGACTGAATCCATTTAGAATTCAATGTCACTGCAAAAAAATTGAGAACATACAATCGCGTTATACATACACACCAGCAAAAGTGGAACACTGAAGAGTGGAACACTGAAGAGTGGAACACTGAAGAGTGGAACACTGAAGAGTGGAACACTGACGAGTGGAACACAGTGTCGGCATCTCTGGCGATTCAAGGCGGCGCAGTCCCTGGTGCAATGTGAACAGAAAAGCGATTGTCGGGAAGGGAATGGTTAAAGGAACCGCCTTTAGACCTATTTTTTGGTCCTAGACCTTAAAGTCATAGTTTGTAAACCAATTTTTAATTAAAATATCAAGAACATCAACCTACGTAATCAAGAAGTCAACCTACATGATTAAATGGCAGTAATGAAAGTAACTTTGTTTTTATGCTTTATCCAGACACAAAACGTTTCTTTAGGAGTAACTAAAATACAAGCATAAGAAGAAAATGAAATATGCTGATGGTTCGACTCTCAACTGAATATAGAGATTGTGTGAAATGTTTGGAAATTAATATTTATAAACCCTAGCAGTTTAATACTACTACCTACAATGTTTCATTATTTTAAGTAATTCTATAATGTTTATCTCACACAAAAACACGGCAATCTATTATTGATTTTATTTTTTTAAATACGCTATTTTGTTACGTATAAATATTATAAAATGTCATATGTAATATAATAACAGATCACTTTAATGTGATATGGATATCGTCCAAGGTCTCATTTAAAATTTCCACCACAGTCCCCACATGCCGTCCCCACAATGTATGGTTATTGCATAAAACGTAGTCGTGTAACATTATTAAAACTTCGTCTGGTAAGTTTTAATAATAATAAGGTGTTTGCAGACATTTTGCACAGCCTGTATGTACGCGACGCTTGATATAGAGACTATCTATTTATTATATTCTTTATATTTTGTAATTTGTAATATTTACAAGAAATCGGGTACATGGAAACGATGCATACAATTGCAGTATTGCATGGTTGAAATCTGATAACTCACTATGCAATAATAATGCAGTGCTTTACAAATGTATCAAAAAATATTTGGAAGTATGATTCAGAAATATATCCACTCTCCATGTTTATTTCTGTGTACGTAAACTAAGAATTCGTAAACAAATGTAACAAATGAAAGAATTCTCTTTGAAAAGTATGAAGAGTGCAAAAATATGATTCTAAAATATTTAATTTTAATATTTGTTCCGTTAAATGACTCAATATTATAATAAAGCTAAATATTTAAAACTTTGTTTAATTTTTTGTAAAGATGGAGTAACAACAAAAAAACTAAAATAGAGATATGCAATCGTAATTATTTACTAGGAATGTACCTAATTAAATAACAAGAAATGAAACAAACCCGTGCTCCACATTTCAAAAAAATAAAATTCACAAGTTTATACCTAATAGCTGTAAATCTAATAAATCTAATAATACCTAATAAATCTCCAACGCTCTCTACTCAACGTAGATTATAAAGAGTAATTATCATAAAAACAAATCATTTTTACTTAAATAATAAACCACTTATCAAACTTCTGTTAGCGGAAGTTTTTATACTTGTTGGGGGAATCAAAGAGAAAATATGTTCAAACATTGGGAGCAAAAGTTGTAGCTTTTTTAATAATGAGTAATAACTTGTATATCAAACATTTAGTGAAAAAGTATTATTACGTGGGCAAAGTTTTGTAATTTTACTTTTATATCAACTAGCTTTAAATTCTGTTTTTATATAACCTGAAAATATGGTTTTTAAATAAAGTTACTAAAATAGTGGACCAATTTTAAAACTTTTTCACTAAAAACCTACATTTTTAATGCTTTTCATTAGGGTACGAGAAGGTTTGGGTTTGAAAATTCGAATTTGTTTAAGGATGGGGATAGAAATTTTTCTTCTTCCTGAGCATATTTTACTTCTTGTTTCCCACAACTAAGAATAAAAAAGTAGTTTAGTATTTAATTTAAAAAGGGCTAAAACCACACATAGTTAAAACATCTGTCTTCGCTAATCATTTCTAAGTACTCCACTAATGTTAGTATATTAAATGTGTGATTATTTATAGAAAGTTATATTGGCATTTATTAGGAGAAAAATATTCTCAAAAGGGAATTTTATTAAAACTATTAATAAACACAGGTTTTCCATATTACATTCTTATATTTTCCTTCAATATATAAAATTATTGTTGTAAAATTGCATTATGAGAAAAATAATTTTTCAGGTTTAAATCCATAAATACATTAATTACTGACATTTCTTAACTGCTGGTGCATTTTTTCAAGTTATTATAAAGCTGCTACAGCAGTTGAAATTATTTGAGGAGCTTTAAAACACAAACCATTGTAATCTATCCTTTCAGAGTAGTTGGGTAAGGTCTAAATTTATTCTATATTGTCATCTGACAAAGTTTATATCCTTTTAATGGAGTAAAAGCTTAGAAATGTATTTCTTCAACACTTTCTTCTTAGAAGATATATTTATTATTCTTTACAATTATATTGCTGTAACACATTCTTTCTAAAACCTCGATGTTATGTATTTACCATTTCATGGAATCTAAGAATTTAGTTATTAATTGAAAAAAGTCATCCCATTTAAGATTTTTTAAATTGGCCTACACAATCATTATTCTTTTAAACGCAATGTTTAACATGTTTTAACGCGGTAGGGTTTCAATAGTGATTTTTCTCTTTATCTATCTCTTCGCTGTTCCGTTTTTTAAATGCTATTATAAGTCATAAGCAAGTTCAACTTCGATATAAATCCAGTCCAATTAAAATTTGTGTGCAAACCTGAACGGAGTGAGAAAATAAAGGATGAACTTTTAGGTATCTCCGATCTTCACTACCCATGTCTCAAACTACACAAAAAGTAAATACGGAAATCTGGAATGCCTTTACGGCGAATAGGACTTGATGACCGTAAGCAGACCTTTTTTTTGCAGAAGATGAGAAAAAGGCAGAAAAGAATTTGAGATAGCCAATGGCCAAGTCTTCACAGGGTTCTATAGCCTTTAAAATAGAATCTCACTAACAGCCTTTAATTATTGCGTTTTTAAATTTAAGGGACGTGGTAAAAACAATGGGTGTAAAAGAAAGTTAATAAGTCAACGGCGTTAAGTAAATGATGGGATAAATTATAGCAGGAGTACTCTAAGGACATGGTAAGAACCCTCTTGTAAAAATTCTGGAAAATGTTTTGGACGGCGAGATACCTGGGCAGATGGGAGTGACAACAATGCATTTATAGGTCACCATCTATATAAATCCTCTGGAAATTCAGCTCGAATGGAGTTGATATATAACATTAAGTAACTTAACCGCTATTAACTTAAACTAGTATTACATAAACATTTTTTTAATCAGATTGACTTCTAATCTATCTATGTATTGGAAAAACATAAACGCAGTATGTGCTCTGATATCAATCAGTTTAGAGTAGTATCGAATGTAATAGAAATAACCGTTGTTTGATAGAAACACAATAACAGTTATCGTCATTGCAACCGTTACAGTCAGTTCACAGACTAGGTTTATTGCTTCTTTTACAGCTTATAGTACCTATTTTCTGTCACTAGCTGCAATATAAAAAGTATTAAGTTTTATTATAATAATTCAGGGATTTCACTAACATTAGTATATAAACATTGTCTTGACATAGTAATGACTATTTAATACACCTATGAAAGCTTTAGAAATATAATTATTTGAAATATTTCCTTCGTCAATCACTAATAATATATTACAACGGATGTATACCATTATATACTGTATAATTAAATTATTTCTGTTTATATAAAATATGAAAGTAAGTATCTAACATTAATTTAGAAAAGTATGTTAACCAAAGAATATATATAGCCTTTATATTTCATATTAATTTGATATAAGGTAACCAATCTAAAAATTTCGAAAAACACATCTGCTAAAGTAATTTAACATTAATGGCTGATATCTTGAATATGAATTTAAGTATAAACTTAATATTTAGTATGAAGCTTGATTTTTTTAGGCAATTCGACGATGGTGCAATTTCATTTCATAGGATTTGGCTAAGTGCTACTTAACATGTTTAAACTCGTTTTATGGCAACGGGAAAAATCCAGAACAAACCAGTGTTTAAACATAAGAGACTAGAGTACAATCATATTCCATTTTAAAATGTGACAGTGACACAAAAAGAGCAATAAGAATTTAAATGTTACGTGCAGCCTCAGCGAAGTCTGTTACGTGTGTCACGTGGTGTGTCGTACTCCTACCTTGTATAATCAGGAAAATGTACAACTCACGTCTGTAACACTGACGTTATGTATGCTCGTAACACATTAAGTATGTTTACTGTTTATCAAACCCACTATTAAATACTTATGTGTAAGTGTAGGAAAAATCAACATATATTATAAATTAAATAATAACATTGTAGCTGTGATAAATATAATTACGAATGTACTCCAATTCTTCAACCTTTCACCCGACTATCAGATGGCAAAGGTAATGTTTTTTTACAATGTCCCAGTCTCTCGTTTAAACGAGATAAATAGGTTACCCTTTCTAGGAAAAAAGCCCTAGAAATAAAAACATCATGGTGTAACCATTCGTCACGATTCAATCTGACTAAAAGCTTTGCTATCAAACAAAAAGCTTTGTACTATTAATGGCGCCGCTTTCTTCACCTGATGTTTAAAATGGTTCTGATTTCGGTGCAGATATTTGTATCATAACACGAAGAACATCTTTCGATTAATATAAGATCTTAATTCGTCAATAAAACACTTATACCAATAACTAAAGATCTTCACTACTCAGTTCTAATTAAGTGGTACACTACTACTTATAGAGCCTACTATATGTACAGAGAAGAGAGTCCAGCCCTCCGCGATGTATAGTGGCCTAAACGAGAAACCTACCAAATTCGATTTAAAAAAAATCCTCATATTTTGGCCCCAAAGAATTCAGGAAAATAGTTTCAAAACAAAAAATTACCCTTAAATGGCACTTTTATGGTGTAAAAGTCATTTTTAAAATTATGAAAAGGTAGGTCGAGTTTTATCTCTTTTATTCACTGATAATTTAAAAATGTTTCAGTTTCTTGGCTTCCTGTATACAGGGTGGTCCACTATGTAAATTTATACGGCTCCATAGTTTCTTCTCTTCCTTTGTTTAAATTTTTAGTAAATTAAAACTTTTATCCACAGTTACCAAATAAATAGTTATTATTTCTAAAAATATGTCCTTTCACGCACACAATTCCTTTCTTTGATGCTACCACTAAATTGAAATAATAATAATAATAATAAATAATAATTGCATAATTGCTCGTTTTCATTGGTTAAGAGAAATAGACAATAACACAAGAGTGATAAGACCAGCACCATACATTATTACCTATAAATTCATTATTATTATGACAATATCATTTAGTTTTTATAACTACGGCATGTATGATTCCTTAATATTACAAATTGATACTCAACTTTTGTACGTCAATATATCTGTAAAGACATGCCTGACAAAACCGTAGCTTCAATTCTAAGGGCTGAACTGTTTAATATTATTTTTAATTGCGTACTCTACAGGAACAAATTAGCCTTCATTATTATATAAGGCGTTTTTAATATGATTTCATTTCATTACTGTTACGAATACGTTTTAACCAGATCAAGTCAATCGATTTTATGCCTGCCTCCAGTTTAGGTTTAAAAATACATGTACATTTAAATGCAAATACCATTTAAAACTGTTATAATATAGGAAATAAGAAAACAACTCTAATTTGTCATATGTATTTTTAAACAATATATAACATATCTAATAAATGGTAAGGTTGTGAAAAACTACTCATAAACTACTAATTTTTAAGTAAACCCTACCCAATTCATAATACTTTACTCACTGAAGTGATTCAAGTTCCAGGATATTTGCTCAAACACAATAAGCTATTCTTACATTAGAATTGCATAACCTTAAGAAATGAAACCTCAATAATAGATCAGATATTAGGGGTATAAAATCCGCCGCTCGAGACTTTGGCTTTGTTTCCTAAGGTAGCTTCGCTTCTGGCTTGTTTTTCTTCCATCTCATTGTCCTCTATATTTTTCTGGTGTATACAAGATCTGGTAAGAAGTCTTTCGTTAAACGTTTCGTACCTACAATAGACATATGAAACCTACATTTAAATAAAGTAATTTCTTGTTCTTGTTGAGTGTATTAGTTACACAGAGATAAGTCATTCATACAGACAGGACGTATTGAGGTCTAGAGGGTTATATCAGTTAGTTCTGAGGTCCGACCCTAGAACAGCGCCACGTAGCTTTAATGTATACCGTTTAAATATTTAATTAATTAGCCTGTCACTCAGCTGCAAAGTAACTTTTATATTCAAAGTAAGTTTTATCAAGCTGTGCCTAAATTCAAATTGCTACTGCAATTTGCATATTGCTGGTATAAATCTTAACCCAAATCATTTCATAGTTATTCTTCAATCTCAGTCTTCTAACATGTTCCTTTCAAAATTTATTATTTTAAACTACTAATCTTATTCATTGTTATAGCAAATAGCATTTTAGGGTGACGTTAATTCTTACATTTACTTATTTTTGCTTGAAACCTAAATGTGAGTACTTATTATACTAGGTATTATTACTTTTTAATGTCTTTCAGTTACTAAAAACACTGGTCTGTTATTTACAGTTTTTTAGCTTATTAAAAATAATTTCATTGTGTTTATTAATTTCAATAATAATATCACTATGGCAATCTATTGTACATTTGTGCAATATCTGCATTGTATTATACTAATACTATGCAGATATCAAAAAGAAAATATCATTATCTCCCACTGATCAATATCTGTAAACGTAATTTACAGTGGAGCAGATTCGTCCCGATTCGCGGAGTAAACCCTTCCTTAGCCCTTCTGGCTCACCCGGCGGCGGCTGGTTAACCTAAATCTGGTCTTGAGTATATTCCCTTGATAGTCTTCAGTTACTCAGTCCTACAGTGTTTCTCTAATACTCTTGGAAGGATATCATTTATTTCTTGATTTAATATTATGATTGGATGGATATTTTCTCTCGTTAATTTAAGTTTGTGAAGTTTGAGCTGTCCAATGTAACATATTCAAAGTAATGGTAATACAACTTAGTTAAATGAGGATTTGATTCCTATATAACCAATATATACATTATTTTATAACTCAAATTACTCATAAAATCTTTTATTAGCATTCCTAAAATGTATTTGAAGAACGTCGGTGTGTGTGATGGGGGTGTGTATGTGTGCCCACCCAAAGTATAATCGCTCCACCCAAGGTGGCTTACTGTAGTAGTCAGTTTCTCACAAAATTCATCACCGCTAAAAACAACCAAACATTTTCCAGCAGCCAAAAGAGCTAATTACATATTTTAGTTAAGTTATTCAGTGAGGTCTGCTTTGATACTTCTAGGAAGACTAGGTATCGATGTTCAGGTACGTATGTAAGACGCCCTAGAAGGTATATGTGGCCCTCTACAATGTGATTGTGGTTTCTGTAAACTTCTGGTAGTCTACTATTAAAGACTCGTCTCCTTCTCGTGCAATCCTTGAGACGATACCTTGATGAAGTCTCCTTTGTTTCAGCTTCAACTCTTGATACTGTTCTCTTTATCTCTTTATAAAACATATAATATGTTTAAAATTTTATGTGTTTATAGATAAATGCATAACTATTATGCTCTCTGTAATTGTGTTGAACATTTGAATTTTCTATGATTAGAATTAATATTTAAACCCTCGTTAAAAATACTGTAAATGTAATACATTTATATAAAACGTAAAATATAGTATTTTTAATTCATTATGAATTTTGAAAATATTGTTTTTGCACATTTATTAACAAATACAAGTTCCTAGTTGCCAATTATTTAATCCAGTAACAGAACTCGTTGCTAAGTGTTCATGTATACGTACACCTAACCTGACCCAACGAAGGCATTTTTTGTTCTTAGCCTTATAGTTTAGCATAAAAACATACATTGTTAGTAAAAACCACCTTTAGTGGAATGACCTTAAATTTGCCCAATAGCCACAATTTAAATCAATGCTCCTTTATGTCTCTAGTTTTAATCATGGCATTGTGGAATAAGAGATATCCCATTTTAATAATATAATTAGTATGCTTCGTAAGTATTTTTAAAATGAATAATTTTTGAATACGTAAACAATAAAAATCAAAATTTTTAAGCCTTTTTCTAAATAATATAAACAATTATTGTAAAGCACTAAAATGTCTTTGGAATATAAGTTTTTATGTATTAATTATGATTTAAGATAATATGCCTCGCATAATTCAACGATTGAAATAAGGTTGTAAAATTAAATGAGGTTTAAAATTTTTCTAATGAAATTAAATTAAAGCACAGCTGAGCAGTCTGTTAGCCATTGAAGGTACTCTTTCTGGACCCAATTGGCTTAACGATCTTCTTTCTAGTGGTTTCATTACGACATGTTCTATTCTCTCTAAGAGGTAAATAAATATAAAAATTCGTTAAATGATGCATTTTTGTGAATTGGTATATTTTTAAAGCTAGACAACCAACAATGTTTAATATTGTTGTTAATTTAGACTACCAAAATAGGGTTTAGTTATCCCTATAACGAAATACATGGGGAGTTAAATTCAGGAGAATTCGAGCTAAATAAAATATAAAAGTACAAGTAAGCTATTGATGGAAATAAAATCCATAAGATTTTCTCGCTAATTTCTCGGCATTCGGTGTCAGAAAGTACCAGTGGGAATAAGACTTCAATGTCAATGATGATACGTCATATCCTGTACATATTAAAATACCATATCCTTTATTTGCAATCGTACACCAAACGTCATTTATTAAATTTATATGTTTTACATTCAACCCACATCAAGGTGATATTCAAACTTATAACATTCAAACATCCACGCCCCATTCATCCCCTGCCAATTACAACCCACTTCCAGGGCTGGAGTCAGTTTACTCGTTGTGTGGCCAATAAAATTCCAGACACTTATCAACACTGTAAAAATTATTTGACGCGAAGTTTATAAAAGTGAGTTTCCCATTATGTTTATAAAATTAATAACAGGTAAATTCACAATAAAATTGTTATAAAATATAATAAATATACTCTCAAACTATTGTTTAAAATATAACTTTTTCTACTAATTGAATTTTCTATAAGTCGGTTTTTTATTTTCAAAATAAACTTTTATTTGTTTTTGTATTTATGCTTTATTTATATGTGTTTTAAAACCACTTATTTTTTTAAATTCTACACAGAGTAGGATTGAATAGTTGTAATACCAAAATTTATTAGATTCTCTGACAAATATAGTACTGCAATGATTATCAAAACCATGTGGTAAATTGATATATATTAGTGAATTGAAAAATAAAGATAAAAATAACTTTAAAGCCTTAATATTCTAAGT
Organism: Homalodisca vitripennis; assembly: GCF_021130785.1. Classification (NCBI taxonomy): domain Eukaryota; kingdom Metazoa; phylum Arthropoda; class Insecta; order Hemiptera; family Cicadellidae; genus Homalodisca; species Homalodisca vitripennis. The sequence continues at coordinate 87,642 of NW_025776636.1, read as the reverse complement.
CACGATACAATTTAAGAGAGAAAATTCAAGTAACCAATTAAAATGCTGAATTTCATAATCTATAGCATATCAAACACATTGTATCAGGTCAAAGAATATCACATTTAAAATAAAAACTAGATTAATGTTATTCAACATTCAACAAAATAAGAACCGTGTTCTTGATTAAAAAACAGTATAACACTATATATAAAAAAAGTTTACAAGCTTTCCAAACTACCTTTTGTTGTTTTCTGTATTTAAAATAACGAACAGATTGTGAAGCTGTGAGGTTTGAACTACTAGAAGTTAACACCTCAAGTTGCAGGTACTGCTTGTGTTGCTAGACAACTAATCTGTTTGTGTTGTCGTTCTGTAATCCTGGTACTCAGTTTGTCGTCACTCGTTTACTTTTCATTAGCCGTAGTTTAAACATAAAGTTTGATAGTTTTTTCTATTAATATCCCAATATGAGGTAAAATATTTGCTTAATGTAATCAAATAGAACACCCGTAAAATTAATGCAGAGACTATTTTTTTATTCCACTAATTGTAACCACTAAATGACGAAGAAACGTAATAATTAGTTTTAAATTTGTACTGAAGTGTGTGTTGGGTTGGGCAGCAAAAATGAGCTGCTTAAGTAGTTCCACTACTAGAGCATGTAAGACAATCATATTGATAATGATCTCATAGATTCTATGTCGAAATTGATTTACGGGAATACTATAAAAACAATTTCATCACCAATACTCATCGTTAAATAATTCTCTCTGCTAATATGTAAATATTCATATATTTTCAAACTGGAATTTGTCCTAAGTATATGACATTAGAATAATTACATTCTGAACACTTTTCATCCTGCATTTAAAAAAATTACAAATATTGTGAACGTTATATGGGAACATTAGCTACGTAACCTCTCTCCCTTTATATGTACTTTGAGCTGTCACTCTGCCCAACTCATAAAGCCTTTCTTATTATATGAGGGATAGTTGATCATCCTATCAGGGATCATCGGTCCACGTCTAATATAGAATGAACACAAAGCAGTTTACCACAAGCAACCTTATTCGGTTGAAATGATGCCACCAAGCACGTCTGAGGTCACCGTTTAGATTAGATAAAAAACATCTTAATCAACACTCTACAGCTGATTTGATTTTTATATGGTATCATATTTGTGTTTCTAACTATCCCTAGTGTTTACTTAAGAGCAAAATTATTATTTAAAATAATCACTATCAGCAAACCTCATAATATTCGTTGCATTAGGCAATGGAGCTCTTTATCTCAAAAAACGGACATAATAGGACCTTTGTCCATCGACAAGAAGATGTCTCAGTGCTTACCTAAAGGCATAACTTATTATTGGAAACAATTGCAATCACCGAACCTCATCGTATTCTATGCAATAGGCCAAAGAGCTCTTTCTCTCAAAAACGGACATAATATGACATTTTTATATCTAAAAGAAGATGTCTCAGTGCTTACCTAAAGGCATAACTTATTATTGGAAAAAAATCGCAATTTTTGAACCTCATCATATTCTTGTATTACAGTCGCTGTGGCTGTGGGGGGTTGTTCCCCCACGTCTTTCTAAGCCTCTGCCGATTTGGCTTTTACTTAGTGTCTGCAAGGGTCAAAGCCCTAGTAGCTCTCGCTACTTGTCAGTATTTTGTAATGTTGCAGTGTAGTGTAGTAGTTGTTGTAGTCACCGATGTCTGTCAGTCTTCCATTGGAAGACGAAGTGCGGGGACCTCCTGGGCACTGAGCTGAAGTAGATGTTCCCACGGTGAAGATGCTGCGGTTTCTTCTAGTCTAGATGTTAGTCCGTCCACGAAGCTCCTGATGGTAGGGACGTTGGACGAAGCCCTGACCACGGTGTTCCTCACGAACCAGGGCGACCCAGTGGCCCGCCGGAGGCAGACGCTCTGGACTGCGAGCAGCTGTCTCCGTGCGGACTTGCAGGTGAGGTAGTACCACGCTGGGGCCGCGTATGTGAGCACTGGTCGTATCAGAGCCGTGTAGAGCAGGACTTTCGTCCTGGTCGGTAGCTTCGTGGAGTTGAGCAGGGGAGAGATGCTGCCGGTGCCCTTCCTCGCTTGGCCGCAGATTCTCTTGACGTGGGGAGTGAACGTCAGCTTGGAGTCCAGGAGTACCCCCAGGTACTTCACAGTCGTCTTCCAAGGGATGTAGTCCCCGTTGAGTGACAGGTGTCTTCTGTCGGCTTGTCTCCTCGTCCTGGTGAAGTTTATCGCTTCACACTTGTCAACGTTGACCTTAATCCTCCACTTGGTCAACCAGGGCTCCAGTAGGTGCAGCTGCCGCTGGATGTAGAATCCAGCCATCCTCAGGTTGGCAGACGTGGCCGTGAGGAGCGCATCGTCCGCATACAAGGACAGCTGCACTCTCGGAGCGACCGGAAAGTCGTTAGTGTACCACAGGTACAGGATCGGGCCGAGGACCGATCCCTGTGGCACACCAGATGTCACTGGGCGGGTCGTGGAGGCGGATCGGGCAACGCTGACGCTGAAGGTCCGGAGGTGGAGATAACTTCGGAGTAGCTTGAAGATCCTGCCAGGCAACGGGGATTCTGTGAGTTTGAAGAGCAGTCCCTCATGCCATACCTTGTCGAAGGCTTTGCTCACGTCTATCAGGACCGAAGTGGAGTGGTGCTTCCTCTCCATGGCTCCAGTGATGGTATTTAATACTCTGCGGAGCTGTAGAGTGGTGGAGTGTCCAGAGCGGAATCCGAACTGTTCAGTCCTGATAGACGTGAAGAACTCCTCAGGGAACCTCGTCAGGACGATTCTCTTCAGGATCTTGGAGAGCACAGGCAGGAGAGAGATTGGCCTGTGATTCTCCGGGAAGAGAGGGTCCTTGCCGGGCTTGGGGATCATGATCACCTTGGCATCCTTCCAGGTGGTCGGGAAGTAGGCCAGGCGTAAACATGAATTAAAGATGCAGGTGATCGTGACAATCACCCAAGCCGGCAGATTTTTCAATGCTGGTGTCCCCAAGGAGTCCGGGCCAGGGGCCTTCTTCGGGCGAAGGCGGCGAAGGTGGTCCTGCACTTCTAGAGTGGTCACAAGTGGCAACGGGTCGTCATCTTCGGGTTGGTAGTCCTCCAGGAAGTCGTCGATCATCTCGCAGGTGTCCTCGTCGTAGACGTCTGCGTGTGGGGAGAATTGGTCTTCCATGGTGTCGGCGAAGGCTTCCGCTTGGTCTCCAGGGGAGTAGACGATACCACGCTGGCCGTGAAGAGGCCGACTCGTCTTCTTCTCCCCTCGGAGGGCTCTGGAGAGTTTCCAGATGCCGCCGACACCACCGTCAGCTTGGTGCTCCACGAAGTCGTCCCACGCTGCCGCTCTATGTTCCGCCAGGAGACGCGAGCACCTCCTGGCCTGGCGGTTGAAGGTCTGCTTGGCGTGGGGACAACGGGACTGCTGATACTCCCTTCGCAGTCTGCGTCGAAGACGTATCTCCTCTCTCAAATCCTCAGGTAGAGGTGGTGCGATGTCCGTCCTGGAGAGAGGTGATGACGAGGCTGTCACAGCTTCCTGGAGGGTAGTCGTCAGGTCGAGTACTTGTCGGTCTAGCTGGTCCGGTGACTCGGCAGGAGTTGGTGGCGGTCGATGCCTGTTAGCGAGGTAGTTCGCGTATTTGTGCCAGTTGACCTTGGTGGAGCGAGCCGGTGGATAGGCTATAGCTCCGTCGTCTGGCAGGTCAAAGACAACTGGCACGTGGTCTGATGAAAGATCAGACACCGCGAAAACCTCGATGTGGCCGGCAAGTGAGCCAGCTAGACCGATGTCCAGTATGTCTGGAAGATGACGTCCGTTGTAGCTGTAGTGTGTTGGTTCATCGGGACTCAGTACTTGGATGTGGCGACGGTTTTCCAGGAGACGGTGGAGTTCTCTGCCGGTGGAGTTGGAGTTCCGGCATCCCCAGTCCAGGTGCTTGGCATTGAGGTCCCCGGCAACAAGTGCAGGGGAGCCAGGTCGCAGCAGGGCATCGAGGCAGCGTGGCTGGATGATCCTCTGAGGCGGGTTATATACCGAGGCGATCTCCAGTTCAGTTCCACTGTACTGGACGGCAACCCGAGTGATCTCGATACCTGGGGCAGGGACTGCTGCCAGGTGACGGTGAGTCACTCGCCGATGTACTAGGATCGCCGAGCCTCCGCTGCGTCGGATGTTCTGGAGCTGCCGGTCGGTGCGGTACACCTGGTAGTTGGGGATGCTGAAGCGGTCTGACGTCCTGAAGTGGGTCTCCTGGAGAAGAGCGATGTCCACATCCAAGTCCTGTAGTAGTTGGCTGAGTTCCAGCCTCTTGTCTGCTGCCCCATCGGAGTTCCAGCTGATGACTCTATGCTTACCCATGCTTTATGGCGGACAACAAGTCCATTAGTCGCGACATAATCGCCACCATGCTGGTCAGCTGAGAGAGGATCTCCGATATTCCTGCCTTGATGTCTTGAGGCAGGAGGGCAGCAGGCTGTTTTGTCGTTGGGATGTTGGTGGGGGGCAGGGAGGTTGACGTTTTCACGCTGGGGGCCGTCTTTGGTAGTTCCAGACGTCGTCGTGGCGTGGGGCGTGGAGCGGGGGATCTAGAGGCGGTGGGTGGGGACTCTTTCCTAGGCTTCTCTGGTTGCTGGCGGGCGGTATCATGTTGAACTTGATGGCCCTGGATCCTTGCAGGCCGAGCTCCGCGGTTCAGCGGGTTTCGCGGGGGGGGGCGATGGCGACGCCGCTGCACCTGCTGGAAATCTTCTTCCACACAACCGGTCTCTGATGGATCTCTTGGGGCCATGGGGGTTTTAGTCTCCGGTGTCTTCGCAGTGACTGGTGAAGGATGAGGTTTCGGCTGGGTCCTGGGAGCGACTTTTAGAGCAGCCTTGGTTGCCGCTGCGTATGACGTCTGCCGCTCAGACTTGAAGGCGGCGCAACCCCTGTAGTTGGCCGCGTGGGCCTCACCGCAGTTGCAGCATTTTGCTGGGGTGGACGATTCCTTGGGGCAGAGGATAGCGGGGTGACCCTCTCCGCAGCGGACACAGCGCAAGTCCCGGTGGCAGTGACTTGAGCCGTGGCCAAATCCCTGGCAACGGTGGCATTGTATGGGTCCGCCAGACCTGGTATACTTGCGAACCTCCAGCCTGCAGAACAGTATGCTCGTCAGGCCGTAGATTTCCGCAGGAGGTCTGACGTCATCGCCTCCACGCAGTGTGACCAGCCACAAGCTGGTCGGCTGGCCCCTCCTTGTTTTCAGCAGCTTGGCTTCCACCGTGCCGTAGCTGTCAGCTCGGAGTTCTGACTTCAGCTCCTCCGGAGTAAGGGTTGAAGGCAAACCCTTTATTACGACTTTCAGAAGCCGCTCCGTCGTCATTGCAAATGTGTGGAAGCGGATCTTCTGCTCCTGAAGGTAGCGCTGTATAGCTCTGAAGTGGGCCACGGTTGTGGTCTTCAGTCTGAGCGTTCTGGCCGTGCACACGGCTTCGAGGTCACCCGCCACGAGCTGCTTTAGTGTAACTGCGTGGCTCGCCCACCCCTTGGGCACGTCAAGTATTATCGGCGGGATGCGGGGGCCCCGCTCCACTTCCATGGTTTGGTCATCTTTGTCCGTCCGTCGGCTCTTCGATGGGAGATCCGTTGCTGGAGCCGCCTGCCTCTTCCGCAGGCTTGCGGTTAGTAGAGCGAGAGAGGGTCCCGTCGGAGGCCGCAGTTGAGGTCAGCACCGTGGGCTCGGCAGCCGGAGCAGAAAAACCCGGTGCGGCTAGGTGGCCTTTAGAATGGCCTTTTACGGCCTCTGACCAGCGCAGGTTCCCCTGGCTCTTGGTCGCTGCATCATGGCAGCTTTCCGGGGTAGTCCGGACTTCACCCGGGCCCTGACAAGTCCCGGGTGGAATGTTTGTGCTGGCCTGAGCAGCAGTGCGGTGCTGGGATCCCGCGGCCCGGTCGGCTGACCGGGGCGGGCTCACCTGGCACATCGCGTAACAGGTCTCCGGTAAATACCGGACTTCACCCGGGCCCTGATCTCCCGTCCCGGGTGGATTGGGTGTTGCTGGGACGTCCAGCGGTGTGTGTTGGCCTTGTAAAAGGCCGTTTGGGCAGACAGCGCCGGGGCCCGCTTGGCAAGCCGCGCGGGACCCCAGTAGTGTCGCCAGCGGCTCCGGTAAACCGGCTCCGCCATCTGAGACCGCCGAGGCAGATCCCTCTTCGTCCATCTTCATCCGTGGTCGATGTCGCTCTGGTAGATGTTCTCTCGTCCACGTCTCGGAGCAGAATCTATTCTTGTATTTTTCCATGGAGCTGTTTACCTCCAAAATGGACATAATATTAAGTCATACCTGCTATAGTAGGATGTCTCTGTGCTCAGCTAAGGGCAGAAATGATTATTGGAAAGAATGCAATTCATACCCGCACTCGAATTGTTGTACCAGACATTCTAAATCATGAAGCTTCCACCAAGAATACCATCGTATATCCTAATGTAGAATATAAGATGACTCATCGCTTCCCAAGTTAAGGTCCGGATAAGGTGATTTATCCGTATGATAAGAAACCATTTCTGCAGCAAAAATGTTTTATATTTCTACCAGTATATACGGAAACTCCCATTTCATCCGATTTCCGTGGATGGAGAGGAAAAAACACAAAAATTGGAAAAAAAAGCAGGATGAGTGCTGTTAACCCATAAACAAATGAATTATTCTTATTATATAATAACTATTTAATTATATTGCTACACTAAATTATTTCTCCCTCATAAAAGAAAGATTAAGAGAAGTATTTAATACCTTATGATACTTTGCTCACAGTGGATTCACTAGTAAGTGTTTATTTTGAAGCTATGAGTCATTAGGTAATAAAAATCAATTTATTTGGCTACGTTGACCACTAAGAATTTACAATTTTTACCTTAAGCAGGAAACCCACTAAAATTCAGATGTTACAAGTGACATACTGCCGCTAGGGACCGCCTCCATTGTATCGAATATTGCTGCTGGCTTAGTGCTCTTTTATATTCCGCCTGCAATATTCTATTGTTGAATTTCTTCGATACAATGAGGATCACTACTGTTTCAAATTGAACATATTTAACAATACAAGGTATTTCAGAACTTTCTATTAATATTTAAGACATTGCTTGTCAGCTGGAAACACATATAAATATCACATTTAATTCGTACGAAAGTCTAATTATTCCTACTTCCTCCACTTACTTCACTTACTACTTTTTCACAATAATACGTATTTAGATATTAACACAGCAAGTAAAATATTTCTCAAATGCGAGAATTGATTGGTTAAAGATTATTCAAGAATTATAACTTGTTACGATGCCCGGATGTTAGTAGCAGGTGTCCTTTTGTCGAGTTACGCAGGTAACATTGTCTGCAACATTGGAACAGTCACCTCATTTACGATGACTATGACATTTTAAAAATGTTGGTTTTTTTCTTAAAATTCCGAATCCTTAAACATAAAATTGTTATTATTTTTATGTAGTTTATCCTGTAGCAATAACAAATCATGAATATTTTATTAAGTGATTATTCAATCCGTGTACCTCAGATGATTAGTTTTCTTTTAGGCAAATTCTTGCTTTAAAGCAGTTTTATTTAATATTCCTATTTAAAATTTTAGAAATAACTGTTTGAAAATGTCTTTTCTAAATCCAAAAAAAGTCTAAGAACAATAATTACGTCAAATAAAACTTTCGATGAGGTAAATCTCAACACAAGAACAGGCTAACGCAACTAATTTTTTGTTACTATCATAGTAATACAGCAAAAAAAATTTAATCTCGGTTATATTAATCTTAATTAAGACAAAAAGAAACTTTCTTGTACAATACGGTACGTACTTGTGGAGTTTCCTGCATAGCCTTTACTAAAATGCTGTGAGTAAGCATCAAGGTTAAAGCACAGATATTTTATTATACACTATTAATTCTTTATAACTGCAATGATTTTCTTAACCTCTCCGTTTTAATAATTTTGTGGTTTATCAATTTTCTAGACATTTTACCTAATTTTATATGTATAACAACAGAATAACTAGGGACAGAGTTTATAAATTTTGTAGCGTAGGTAGCCCTGTTATACTTTCAATATTGAAGTTTATTAAGGAGAATCCATTCTTGTCCACCCTCATAAATATTTAATTTTAAACAAAGATTTTTTTACCCTTTCCATACACGTACACACAGAAACTTTCAAATATAAACACATACTGTGGAATTTTGGGGCTACTAAAGTAAACACCTAGTTATATTGGAGAATTTTTACGTTTCTCTGCGGCTGTGAAATCTCAATCTGGCTATTACAATGTCAGTGCTCACGGTGTGATATTTTGTGAGGTCATTAGTTTATTTTGTAATAGTACAAAAGTCTATAAAGTAAAACATACAATACGATAATAATACTTAAATTATTCAACTTCTTTACACATAAATTAACAGTTAAGATTTTTAGAACGGAACACGTGAAAATTATTTCTGAATCTGTTTCTGTTAAAAAATAATATATTGGTGGTAATATACTCGTACATTGAACTGTATTATACCCGTGGAATGTTTATCTATTATCTATTCTTCAGTCCATACTCTATTACTGATCCGTACTACGTGTTTATCACTACTTATTGTTCAAAGTTGACGGGTAGGTCATTAACTACAATAATTTATGAAAACGTACGAGAGTTATTTAAATGCACCACATATTTTAAACCACAAATATTAGAGTTGAAATGTAAAAAAGTTCATTTTAAGATTCTTCGTCGATTCTTATAAGATTCCAGACGCTGCACCAAAAGGAAGGTGACTTGGAGCTAAAATAAACATCCACATTAAAGAATGTCTGAATTAGATAAATACCAAACGCATCTTTATCCATACAGAATAATCAGAAGGGAGATTACATTATAGTACCTCCTTGGTGACATTAAAATAGTAGTGTCCTTTGCACAAAAGTATATAAAATCAAAACCGTGAACAATATAATATAGTTAGGACGGAAAGATGAGCAAAAGGACAAAACATCTATGATATCGTTACCTAAAATAGTCCAAAGAATATAAACTTCTGACATTTGCTTCTGAAGTTTATGAAAAAGTTATAAAAAACTTCTGAACTCTATGAATGCTTCAATTAGTGCTGTGAAAAGTAATACATGTTATTATCAAATCAACCAAATACAGTTTTATAAAATTACGTAATTGTCTATATAATTTTTTAATTATTTAGACTAACATTGAGCACATAGTTAATAATGTCATTGAATCAATACCTTTATTTTGACCTAATACTCTGAATAACAAACTCAGGAACATTTATATCGGTGTTAAGGAATGCATTTATAATTTAATTATAACTTTAATGTAAATGACACTGTTATTGGTAAAATCAAGTTATAATGTAATTTAATGGCTATTAAGAGACCATTTATTTTGAATGCTGCTCCCTCTTAAGTGCTTTACCAAGTTTTGACCAAAGTTCTTGGGCAAACTAACCTCTGATAATATATTACGCTTAAGTTTGGTAATCACTCATCGTAGAAAGTATACAGTAAACGCAACCACTGCTTACCACTAAGTCAGGGCAAAACATTCTTCTCAGTTTATTGATTCCATTTACATCTAATAAAATACCCCTCCGGAATATTTGGAAGAAATATAGAATTCCAATATGTTTGCTATCTAAGAATATCAAAAGTCTATAGATTAAAATTATTTTATACGACAGTAAAGTTGGTATGTTGATATTTTCTCCAATTTGAAGTGCAAAAATTGTAGTCTAGGCGTCTCTGATGCCGACACGATATACATATTTCGCATTGAACGTTTTCGTCATCAAATTCTTGGACGTTTTTAAACGGATGAGGTCTCCAATATCCAGGAACCAGGTCCATGACAGTGTCAGGTTTTAGGTAATGCAAAAGTAGGTTGTAGAAATGGAGTTAAACTATTAATTTGCATTGAATCAACGCTTCCTACCTACAATGACTTGTAGAAAGCTCGGTTGCTCTGCCGTGTTTGGCATCGTCACTAAACTATTGTATTTTCCTCAATTTTGCACCAGACAGATATTGCACTAGTGGCTGCTGAGCTACCAAACAGAGATCTTTTGGTTTGTGCGTCGCTGATATCAATCTGTTTCGTACTTTTTACGTAATAGACGAAGAAACATATACAACATTTCACAAATACAACATAAATAGAATTGTATGTAATAAAATATTATATCTTAACTTGAGTAATTATTTCGCTGAAAATACAAATATTCATTATGTAACACTACATTATTTCCTTTCATTGATTTTCAAAAGTTTTAGTTACAAATCTGCGTGAATATCTGAGATTAGCTAGATTAAAACCGACCAACAATTGCTACTAGCGTAATTTTGCCCCATTTTTCTATATAGCTAATAGAAAAATGTGATAAGTCTGAATGGCCTGGAGTTACAAAAGCTGCACATATATAGTATTATCTAGCCTACGATATTCTTTCATGCACGCTATTTATATGCCTGTTATTATTTTAAAACATTCCATTAAATATTAGTAATAAAATGACTTGATTATAAAGGTCTATTAGATTTAAAATCCGTTCCAACCACAAAGATAAATGGACCAATGACGGTAATGTAATACAGCCATCTAATGGTTTCTCTCCAGGCTCGCTAACACAGTTCCAGCTGCTTCAAGAAGAACAAAAGGTGACGCCGTCCTCAGCCAAACCTTATTATATGACATCCAGGTCAGGTTATAAAATCTGCTGTATTTGCCCTTTCGAGAAATCTGGTTTTGAGTATAGCAGAAAGATATACTTGAGTAATCTTATAAATGAAAATTAACTACTAAATGTGTTGCTAAGCGCTAATCTCGACAACGGCTGGATAAATTTGGCTAATCTTCTTTTTAATATCCTTTAAATTTACGACAAGTATGTACCAAGAGAAATAGTGGAAAGATTTTCGAAGTAATTCAGAATTCAGAACAAATAATAATAATAACATTTGTGTTTCATAGCCCAAATTTAACTGACACTAAACAGCTTATGGCACTTTCAAGGTAAATTGTATTTGATAAAGTGCAAAGTAATATCAAGATACGATGTTTTGCTCCAGATTGCGACAACGACAAATTTTAAACGTTGCTAACACTAATTAGAAACTGTTATAAAACCCACGTTAATAAACGAAGTTGTGAATATTTGTACATAATATAATGAAAAAGAATTGTTGTCTTCTCTGCCATTGTTATATGGAATCTTTGAAAGTAGACAAACGGAGGAATGAAAACTAACCAACCTCAAAATTATATTCTTTACTAGACTGTGGTCCAAATAGCAACAAGATTTCATTAAGGGAAAACGTAATATATACAATTATTTTGAAACTATGCGTGAACTTAGAAAGGATTTCCCCATATATCGGGACTAAACGCTCTTTAGACTTCACAGTCCTTCTTATGTAGATTATTTTCTTCGTAGGGAAGAGGTGATCTCAACTATGGCACTGGAAATAAGTATACCGGAAATAATAATACACAAGAACTAGAAGTAGACGATTTTAACCGACTTATGCTTACCAGTCCTATGTAATTACCTCTATATATTCGTATCTTTTTCGTCGGGACAAAGGAAACTAAACTATTTCAGTGAACATACCTTAGACGGTAAGTATGAAATAAACTCTTTTTGACCAAAACAGGTTTCCGAGAGCTATTTTATTTTCTTGACTGGGGCAACAAAGAAAACTCAATTTTGGTGTCAAAAATCTAATTAAGTTGTAACAGAAATGATTTTACATACGTAAAACCTTATTAAAGTAAAGAGTTTTTGCAAATTCCCTTAACCACTGATTCTCCTAATCATTAACAATGAATCTACCTGTACCTGCTTGTACGCGTACTTACTTTTAAAAATATCATAGGGCTCCATCAAATTATATCAAAATTGTTTTTACTATGTATGTTACGGAGTATTATTTTCAAAATTTTGAAAATTTCCGACTGTTATTACTAACCCGATGGTTATATAATGGTAGTTTTCTAACAAAATTACTTATCATTTGTAGGTGATCTTATAGCCAACTAATTCGACTTATAATAGGCTCTCCACTAATAGTCCAGCATTTATTTAGATCATTCTGAAAATATGTTTTGACCTCAACAAATACACAAGTAGACCTAGCGCAGGATGAGCCGTAACATGGGCTCTTATGGAGTTATTCTGGACCAATGAGAGAGCAGCAATGGCGGCTAGGCCACGCCCCCTGCACCCCTCCCCACAACCACCATCGCCTCTGGATCAATGAGAGGGCAGCAATGGCGGCTAGGCCATGCCCCTGCCCCCACCCACCCCATCCTACACCCCCTGTCACCTCCTGGTCCCTCCCCTAGCCAATGGGAAATTGTCTCTTATGGGAGGTACATTTCGGTGTTTCCTAACCACAGACTTCCTGTTTTCCGACGACTTATCTCAACCTAGACTTCCTGTTTGTCACACACCTCTGACTTTCTGTACTGCTTAACCACCCGTCCACAGGTCCCGTGTCGACGCCTATTGACACTCACCTTTTTGAGATTCTTAACACCCGCAACCGCGTATCTGATGGCTCCTACCGGAGTCCGACACTGTCCTACTGCCTCCCGTACTCGGAGCCTGGCGTAACGCCCATACCTGGATTTTGACCGCCTAACCTTTACCGGCCATGCACGACATATTTCGTCACCCATCTTTTCGAGTACCGGAGTGCATGAAAAACCGCACCCACATTTCTAACGGCCCCTGCCCAAACATTTCAAATGCCTCCAATACTCTTAACCACATATATTGCCCACACTGTTATTTCTAACAATTCACTCCAGGACCTAGCCACCCATCTATACCCCCGTCTCTTACAGATCCACACCTGAACAGTCCCTCACAGGGTTCCAACTTATACCCAAATCAGTACTCTGACCGCCTACCTTTTATCGGATGAATGATGAAATTTTAATCGTGTGCTTTCACCCTGCCGAGACCCTACACTTTTCGATTGCCTCCAGTACTCCTACCCGAGCGTGTCGCTCTTACCCGAATTTTTGACCAATTTACAGTCCAATGTACCACATAGGCCTGTGCAATCGCCCGTCTCCTGAACATGCTAAGACCTACTTTTCTAACGGATCCTGCAGAGGCTTCACACTATCCTATTACCTCTCATACCTCGACTCTTAACCACGGATATTGCACATACTATGATTTCTAACTCCTCCGTGTGTATACGCCTACAGCCTCCCACCTCTCTCGTGTACCCAAGCGTCTTCAGCCCTCATCCGTACCCTGCCGAGAACCTACACTTTTCGACTGCCTCCAGTACTCCTAGCCGAGCGTATCGCTCATACCCGGATTTTTACCATGTTACAGTCCAATGTATCACATAGGCGTGCAATCGCCCGTCTCCCGGACCTGCACCTGTATTTCTAATGGTCGTTACAGAAACCTCACACTATCCTATTACCTCTCATACCTCGACTCTTAACCACGGATATTGCACATACTATGATTTCTAACTCCTCCGTGTGTATACGCCTACAACCTCCCACCTCTCTCGTGTACCCAAGCGTCTTCGGCCCTCATTTGCACCCTGCTGAGGCCCCACACTTTCCACTCCTAGTCAGGCATAAAGCCTATACACAGATTTTTACCATTTTACCGACCAATGTACCACATAGGCCTGCAATAGCCCGTCTCCTGGACATGCTAAGACCTACTTTTCTAACTCCCCGACCTTTACGCGTGTATGCGCCTATAGCCTCCCATCTCTCTCGTGTACCCAAGCGTCTTCAGGCCCTCACCATCACACTGACGGGACAACAACACTTTCCAACTGCCTCCCGTACTCCTACCCAGGGGTATCACCCATACCCAATTTAGACCACCTACACATTACCGACTAGTATCCACAAAGTCCAACAGGCATCCATATAATATGTCGTACACTACGTCTCTTAGCCCTTACACATACTCCACGACTCCACACTCTAAAGTGTTTACTACGCGTAGCGTCACATTCGAAAATTGTCTTCCCATCATTAATACCATGTACTGGTTCCCACACATATAGTTAACACCTTTACCGTATTAATCTCCATATACGAGTATTTACCGAGCATATCGCACAATCTTAGTTAGCCTTACCTTCGTAGGGTTCAAACTTGCATTTCGTTCAATTTCTAACATACTGAGGTCCCCATAAAAAAAAACCAGGCCTAACACGGCACTCTCATTTTACTGACAAATATTCATACATTACCTGAAAGTGTAATGCAAATATTTACCGAGTACTTTCCCAACAGGATATTCTCATCCCGAGGTCCTAGTCTCAAGCTAACAGCTTATAACACGAGGCGTACCTTCTGAGCGACTACTATTTGCCGATCAATGCCCGTGCATATGTTTCAATACCTGGACACCTAATGTCTACGAAGTACTTCATATACTCTTATCCCACGCAACCCATCACGGGACCCTAATTTCTGTTACCTTTCACTTGGATGTCTATCACTTCATTCCGGGACCCAACTCTCAAGCAGCGTAAAAGAACCGTATTTCATTATTAACAAAGCACCATACATATATTTCAACTACTGCTTAGACATTTAGTTTCCATATTAATCAAGTATTTTGTTTTCACTTAACCCACGCCTCCCTTTACGGCACTCCAACTTTTTACCACATTAAATCCACCATCACTTTCTAACGGCCAGGCTCTCATTTTCATAATATCAAGCGAGCGTAGCTTAATACGGAATACCATCCCATACAATTTAAGCTTTACCGTGTGTAATTATATATGTCGCTTATACTTGGACATCTAAAGACCCATCATACCTCACTCTGGTTTCCTAGCTGTTCCCTTACTTTAATTTATTTATAAAGAGACGCATACAGAGGTATTAGTCCAATCATCTCGAGACCGCGTTATATTAATGTTTATATTATAATCTATACTAGCACTTTATGAAATCTCGACCACAGTGACTTACCCATTGCACCGGCTCATGACACTGCTCGTAACGGACAGTTTGCGGTTTGCGGTTACCTGCATCCTCGGACTCTGATAATTCATTCTCTACAACAATATTAAAACTAATAACTATTATAACATCTTCAGTACAGCACGGGATATCTGCCATCCTGAATACAGTCGGAATAATACATAGGTACTGCATTCGGTGTGTAATAAGTTTTAAGTTTTCTACCAAGTGTGATGTAAAGAGCTTTAACTTATTTATAGTCTATTTTCAAAAACGTATACCGCTTCGTATACTTTGAATTTAGTTAATCATACCGGATGCGATGATTGAGGTTTGCGGTTACATGTAAAAACCCAGGCGAGTAACGGTACAGCTGCAACCGCAATTTTAAGAGACCATCATTGGTCGGAATAAACGCGTCTCTGATTGGTCTAAAATAGCCTCCAAGCACTCTGATTGGTCGGTGTTCTACACAGTCGGCAGAGATTTCCCTGTCTCGTCAGTCTGGAGGTGGACGTCAAAGAGGTAAGACCTATGTCGCTCCGTTCCTTGATATTGCACAACATTGTGTATGCAGAGTCGATATCAAGACAAGAAATTTTATAAAAGTAAATTAGCTTATAGGAGTTTTATTACATTTTCAATTTATTAAGTGCTTTTACTTTATTTAGCGATCACAGACATTAAACTCCTTTACACTGTGTGTGTTCTTAAAGTGTTTATACTATTGCTTCACAATACAGTGTTATTGTGTTTTTATGAAAGTGAACAAGTTAATTCGTTGTGTTACTGTGTTTGTATCGTAGTGACAAACCCAACATAGATTTCGTTCATTTATTTATGTGTCGTATTTATAATCAAGTTTTGTGTAATTTATTTCGGTTATTACATCATACCACAGTGTACTGTAAAAAAGTTTACTGCGCATGCGCAGTTCCTACACTTATTTAAGTGCGTAACGTTGTCATTCTTGTCATTCTTAGACGTGACGTTGAACAGTCAACACCTATTCCAAAAGCTTGTATCAAAGCTGCTTGCTGTATTATTTTAGAGCTAATTACATACAACATGGATCCCGTAAAAGTTTTGCATACCGGTGAAACCTACTGTAGAAGGTTTAGAACATATGGGTCAGAAACAGTTTTCAAGTTTAACCCAGTACCCAAAGGAGTGTCCGAACTTGATTGGATTAAAAAGGGTTTTGGGAGTATTGTCGAAAAGGCGAAAGCCGGTACTACCGAATATGACTACCTAGGCTTCACTTTAGATTCTCTGAATTTCAGAACCAAAGATTCCGGATATATCGCTTATAGACCTGCAAATAAAGTTCACGGGGATATAATTTGGGATATATTTGGAAAACTTATCCAAAGTAATTCGGATTCGATAAAGTCCATGGACACATTTAGAGTTAAGTGCACCCGCACCAATATTCCAGTAGGCAGTGGTAGCCTCAGAAGACCTGGTTTGTATAATAACTTTGAAGAAGAATGTAAAGCACGTAGAGGTATCGTAGTCATTAAGAATAGCGATAGTCTGTGTCTCCCCCGAGCTATAGTGGTAGCAAAAGCCTATGCCAAAAAAGATCCTCAGTTCAAAGCAATAAGGCAGGACATGGGTAAGCGACAAACTCTTAGAGCCCAAAAATTGATGACCAAAGCCGGGGTCCAAATTTCTGAACAGGGAGCGGGGATCCCCGAACTTAATAAATTTCAAGACCACCTCAAAAAGTATAATATTACAGTTTATAACTACGATAATAAGGGTCGAGATGTTTATTTTTCAGGTACTAACTCCGATGCTTTGTACAAAATAAACTTGTTGTATCACGAAAGCCATTACAAACGTAATAACTAGCCTAACTGCAGCTTTTGCGTGCCATTTTTTCTGCGAAGCATGCCATGTCCCTTACGACCACAAAGGTTTACACAGATGTTCAAATATCTGTCCTGCATGTCAAACCGTTTCTCCACCGTGTAAAGAGGAGCATGGGGGAATTTTATGCCCTGACTGTAACATGACCATGAAAAATCAGAACTGTTTTGCGGCTCATAAGAGTGAACGTTGTAAGTCGGTAAAAAAATGTTTACAGTGCCAAAGGCTTGTCTTTCTCAACAGTCGTAAGTCAAAACACGTGTGCGGGGAAGTTTTTTGTAAAATATGTAACGATTTCATGCCCCCGAACCATCAATGTTACATGCGGGTCGATACAAACAAACCAAAAACCAAAGACTTTCTTTTCATTTTCTTTGATTTAGAGACCCGTCAAGATGAAATTTTAACGGAAGAATCTAGAGTTCATAAAGTTAACCTTTGTGTTTCTCAACAATTTTGTTGGAAATGTATTAATGGTAAATCTTGTGAAATGTGCAAAGACCGAACAAAGATCTTTGATAGTGATCCTGTGAATCAATTTATGAATTACGTAATGGAGGAGAGAAAAAAATTCAAAAACGTATGTGTAATGGCTCATAACGGTCAGGGTTTTGATTTTCAATTTCTGTTAAAGTATGTTCTCGAACAAACAAAATTCACTCCAGAGCTAATCATGCGTGGCACTAAAGTCATTCTCATGGAGTTAGACAATGTGCGATTTATCGATTCGCTAAATTATTTCCCCATGGCCCTCTCTGCACTACCCAAAGCCTTTGACCTCCCCCCGGAGAAGAAGAAGGGTTACTTCCCTCATCTTTTCAACACTTTGGCAAACCAAAATTATGTAGGCCCTATACCACCCAAGGAGTACTATTGCCCTGAATCCATGTTTGAGAAGTCTTACAAAGATTTTGAAAATTGGCACAAACGACCAACTTAACCAAAATGTAGTTTTTGACTTTCAAAAAGAGTTGGTCGAGTACTGTATCTCCGATGTGGAGATACTGGCGCAAGCGTGTATTAAGTTTAGAAACATGTTTTTGAAAGAATGTAACGTAGATCCGTTCATGGAAGCCGTCACCATAGCCAGCGCTTGTAATTTGGTTTTTAGACGGAATTTTCTCAAAGCCAACACTATTGGTCTGGTCCCTAAAAACGGATACCGTATGGTTGATAACCAATCGCCTATTGCTTTACAATGGCTGAGCTGGGAGGAAGAACAGCGTTGTGTCCGCATTCAGCATGCGGGGAGGGACAGAGAAGTTAAAATCGAGGGATTAAAAGTAGACGGTTTTGACGGAGAACGAATCTATGAATTTCACGGCTGTTATTTCCATGGGTGTCCAAAATGTTTTCCATTTAATAGAGAAGAACCACTCAAAGAGGACCCTTCCGACTCCCTGCACTTAAGGTTCGAGAGAACCAAAGCTAAAATGGCTCGTCTCCGAGCATCTGACTATGAAGTAATTGAAATGTGGGAGTGTAAATTCAATCATTTAAAGAAAGAACAACAATTGGATTATCTAAATTTTCTCCCCATTCTAAGCACACTCCCACTTAACCCCAGAGATGCCTTCTTCGGGGGCAGAACAGGCAATGCAAAATCTTATCACAAGTGCGGGGAAGGGGAAACAATTCAGTATGTAGACGTTTGCTCCTTGTACCCGTTTGTCAATAAGTTTTCTCCCTATGTTTTATCCCATCCAAAAATATATGTAGGGGACAAGGAGTGTAGAGAAAGAGGCATGGAGGCCGAAGGACTCCTAAAATGTAAAGTATTGCCTCCACTAAATTTGTACCACCCCGTCCTTCCAGCACGCATGAACAATAAATTAATGTTTGTTTTATGCCGTACATGTGGTCTAGAGATGCTAAACACGGACTGTAACCATAATATCGAAGAAAGAGCATTGACAGGGACATGGACAATGCAGGAAATACGCAAGGCTGTAGAAAAAGGATACAAAATTTTAGAAATGTACGAGCTTTGGGATTATAAAATTATTACTTACGAAGACGGTGGTCTTTTTACAGATTTTGTAAATAAGTTTCTAAAAATTAAACAGGAGGCATCGGGCTACCCCTCCTGGTGCCTCACAGAAGAGGATAAAGCCGTGTATATTCAAAATTATTATGAACACGAAGGTGTCAGACTTGACCCTTTCAAAATTGAAAAGAACGGAGGTCTTCGCTCCCTTGCTAAATTGATGTTAAATTCTTTCTGGGGTAAATTTGGTCAAAGGGAAAATCAGACAAAAACATCAATCATAAGAGACCCTTTTGAATACTTTCAGTTGCTGTCCAACCCTGAAATAGATGTAAATACTACTCAAATTATTAACGATACTGTACTAATTGTGAACTGGCAGCATATTGAAGAAGCCGCAGAAGCCCTAAGGACAGTAAATGTTGTGGTTGCAGCATTTACAACGTCACATGCTCGATTAAAAATTGTACGAACACTTAGAAAAGTTAGGGAGGCAAGTTCTTTACTATGATACAGACAGTGTCCTTTACGTACACAGGGAGAGTATGCACAAGGTCCCCACAGGGGACTACTTGGGCGAAATGACCGACGAGTTGGCTGACTATGGTCCAGGGTCATACATAGTAGAATTTGTTTCCGGAGGCCCCAAGACTTACGCCTATCTTGTCTGGTCAACAAATAAAAACGCACTAGTTGAAGTTTGTAAAATAAAAGGCCTTACTCTAAATTTAAAAACTAGCGAAAAATTAAATTTCGAAACATTGAAAGCATTAGTTCTGAGTAATTCATTTGACTCAGTGGACATAGAAGAGAACAGAATAAGACGAACCAAGGACAAAGACATTGTTACAGTCAAAGAAACAAAGTCTTTTAAAATTACAGGACCCAAAAGGAGACTTGAAGGACCCTACGATACTGTACCGTTTGGATTTAAGAAACAAAAATTAACACTCTAACATGTTTAAAAAAACTACATTTTCACCAATCACAACGTTAAAATTTCATTATAAATCCTGAGACATACATAGAGAGAGATTAAATGTAATTATAACCCACCACATCCGTTGGTTGTGACCGAACGTTCGTTAAAACGCTTCCTTCAGATGTGTACTACTATTGAATTATGTTATGAGAGCTGACCACGAGTAAAAATTTGAGATTATTTTATTATACAGGTATTTCAATTACGTACAAAAGAAATTTTTAAATACTAGATATTGTACTGTATTATTGCAGCCATTACATATAATTTTGCACTCCAGACCCTTCTTTGGGTGGTTGGCCGAAAGTGCAAAATACAAGTGTTTTGAGTGTATATCTGCCCCCGTCATCTTTACCTTCAAATGTCACGTAAGTGTGAATGTTTGATCACCCTCGCGTCGAGGGAGCGTCTGCTTCTAAGGCCGGCGTAAAACCTGTAAGTCCTGGAGCAGTTCGACCTCTTTCACGGCCGGCTTAAAACCCGTAAGTCCGGGAGAGGTTGACCCTTGGACAGTGTGGAGGGTGAGACTGGTTCGAAGGAGCGAATGTGGGAACTCAGTAGGATGCGTGGACTTGGGCATGGAGATGAACAAGTCTATGCTCCGAACGGCTCAGCATGAACGAGGTCTCTAAGGCAGGCCTAAACTCTGTAAGTCCTGGGACCGTGATTGTGTAATATAGTGACCACATTGAATGTGTACTGATGACGGAGCCGATAAACGCTGATTCTCCTCTTCTTAAGCCCTCTGATGCAGAAAACTGTTAGATACGTCATTACATAGTTATTTGCTCGAATGTTAGCATTTTATATTTGTTTATTGTTTTTTAATAACATAAATACCTTCCAGTCTATGGATAAAATCAATTATCACAAACATTTTACTATACGATTTTTCTATGTCACTTAAATATGCTCTTATGTGTGATCTCAGGTCCACTTCAATACATACACGCTGACATATTCATCAAACACTATTCACTCTGTAATTTCACCGCAAAATCAGAATGTCTATGAGCTTTAAATAATTATGCCCCTCAAACACTCACATGCACTACACAGGCTTACAGGTGGATACCAACAGTTTTATTTATAAATTTGTAGTTGACTCGTCTCATGTTCATTCGCAAATGAGCACTCAGAGCGTTAACATGGCAACCTTCCTTAAGCTTGAATCTAGAAATACGGTTAACAGAAGTGAGAGGTTTCGTACCACACGTGAAGAACTAACGTTTATACTGACCTCTCCCATTGACTCAATAGATTGGCCCCTAGCATTTTCAGAGTACATTGTCGATCATATAAAGGATGGAGCCTCACCTACTGATCACTTTGGAATTACAATTAAACATCAAGGTATAGCCAAAGAAGGGATTATACCTTTCATGGCAGCATCTAAATTAACCTCTTACGTGGTTGATGATGCGCTTGAGAAGACATTCGTTAATGTGGAAACATTGATAGGGCCTTTAATTGTGACAGCAACTATAGTAAAAGTACCTGAGCAGTTTCTTCAGTAATAGGCATTTAGCATATCTCCTTGTATTATTAGTAAAGAGACAGAGAGAGGTTAGGCATTGAGTTGAGGATCACTTTGTGTTTGCTTTGAATAGGTACACGGAGGAGGAGGAATAAAAATAAGTACAAAGACCCATTTTACGTTTTTTAGTAGAGTGAATTGAAAGACTTCTCCGAGTATAGTGAACTGTTGAACTTGCAACGGATAAAATAAAAAAATATAAAAAAAAAAATAAAGTATAAAATGTATCTCACCGAGAGACAGGGTTTCGGCATTGAGTTGAGAGGTCCTGTCATTGGTGAGGTACAAAAAAAAAAAATATGTTGGGAGGTAGCAGATTTGTCATGGAATGGCTACCACCGTAAAGAGCGATGGTTGGGGCTCTTTACACACGTGGATAGGCCTACTGGGGAAGGAGCCACGTAAAAAATCTCCTAACGCGCCATGGTCCTACGCCCTGGTCACGCGGCAAGCACGTGTGTACCTAGCGTGGTGGGGAAATGTGACCACCTCGCCATAACACGGCTGTTAAAACATATAGACCTCACCGAAACATACGAGTATTTCTAGGACGTCAGATGAACATATATAACGACACCATTTAATCTACATACCAACAGCATGTCTTGACTGGTTCATCAGAACCCTCATCTACACCCTGTGCCTAACACTGTTGCCAGTTTTACTTGTAGTGAAAATTATTGGTCTCTCTCAAAATATGTTGCAATAAACAACCATTATCAGCTGTTACCGTAAACAAATAAATGTACATTTGATTTCACTCATCTAGTTTACATTCATATACATCAAGCAGAGAGCCAGTATGTGACCATATCCAGGCCATAACGGGATCAGCTGGTGATCAGCATCGATATTTCAACACAGCCTCAAATGTCATTGGATTAGTATCCTGATAGCCCTAACATTCCTACTCCCTTCTATCCTAGGTATTCCTTAATCCACCTTATGCCCTATGCTCCAACTTAACCTAAACCAATCGGAGTAAAATTTCCTTTTTATAAAGTTTTTTTCATTGATTTTAAGTTAAAAATACACATTTAACATTACAGCAAATCCGATTGTCTATGAACACGTTCAAGTCTGTGGAGAGTACACTCCAGGAACTGCACATGAACAACTGCACCGTCTCGCTGGATCCCTTCTACCGCCTCACTAACCTGCGGGTAAAGGACCTCTTACTGACAAAAGATTTTCTGAAATTTTTGTCAGTAAGAGGTCCTTTACCCGCAGGTTAGTGAGGCGGTAGAAGGGATCCAGCGAGACGGTTGCAGTTGTTCATGTGCAGTTCCTGGAGTGTACTCTCCACAGACTTGAACGTGTTCATAGACAATCGGATTTGCTGTAATGTTAAATGTGTATTTTTAACTTAAAATCAATGAAAAAAACTTTATAAAAAGGAAATTTTACTCCGATTGGTTTAGGTTAAGTTGGAGCATAGGGCATAAGGTGGATTAAGGAATACCTAGGATAGAAGGGAGTAGGAATGTTAGGGCTATCAGGATACTAATCCAATGACATTTGAGGCTGTGTTGAAATATCGATGCTGATCACCAGCTGATCCCGTTATGGCCTGGATATGGTCACATACTGGCTCTGCTTGATGTATATGAATGTAAACTAGATGAGTGAAATCAAATGTACATTTATTTGTTTACGGTAACAGCTGATAATGGTTGTTTATTGCAACATATTTTGAGAGAGACCAATAATTTTCACTACAAGTAAAACTGGCAACAGTGTTAGGCACAGGGTGTAGATGAGGGTTCTGA
The DNA here is from genome assembly GCF_021130785.1 of Homalodisca vitripennis. Classification (NCBI taxonomy): domain Eukaryota; kingdom Metazoa; phylum Arthropoda; class Insecta; order Hemiptera; family Cicadellidae; genus Homalodisca; species Homalodisca vitripennis. The sequence continues at coordinate 64,481 of NW_025776636.1, read as the reverse complement.
TGAACCAGTCAAGACATGCTGTTGGTATGTAGATTAAATGGTGTCGTTATATATGTTCATCTGACGTCCTAGAAATACTCGTATGTTTCGGTGAGGTCTATATGTTTTAACAGCCGTGTAATGGCGAGTGGTCACATTTCCCCACCACGCTAGGTACACACGTGCTTGCCGCGTGACCAGGGCGTAGGACCATGGCGCGTTAGGAGATTTTTTACGTGGCTCCTTCCCCAGTAGGCCTATCCACGTGTGTAAAGAGCCCCAACCATCGCTCTTTACGGTGGTAGCCATTCCATGACAAATCTGCTACCTCCCAACATATTTTTTTTTTTTTGTACCTCACCAATGACAGGACCTCTCAACTCAATGCCGAAACCCTGTCTCTCGGTGAGATACATTTTATACTTTATTTTTTTTTTTATATTTTTTTATTTTATCCGTTGCAAGTTCAACAGTTCACTATACTCGGAGAAGTCTTTCAATTCACTCTACTAAAAAACGTAAAATGGGTCTTTGTACTTATTTTTATTCCTCCTCCTCCGTGTACCTATTCAAAGCAAACACAAAGTGATCCTCAACTCAATGCCTAACCTCTCTCTGTCTCTTTACTAATAATACAAGGAGATATGCTAAATGCCTATTACTGAAGAAACTGCTCAGGTACTTTTACTATAGTTGCTGTCACAATTAAAGGCCCTATCAATGTTTCCACATTAACGAATGTCTTCTCAAGCGCATCATCAACCACGTAAGAGGTTAATTTAGATGCTGCCATGAAAGGTATAATCCCTTCTTTGGCTATACCTTGATGTTTAATTGTAATTCCAAAGTGATCAGTAGGTGAGGCTCCATCCTTTATATGATCGACAATGTACTCTGAAAATGCTAGGGGCCAATCTATTGAGTCAATGGGAGAGGTCAGTATAAACGTTAGTTCTTCACGTGTGGTACGAAACCTCTCACTTCTGTTAACCGTATTTCTAGATTCAAGCTTAAGGAAGGTTGCCATGTTAACGCTCTGAGTGCTCATTTGCGAATGAACATGAGACGAGTCAACTACAAATTTATAAATAAAACTGTTGGTATCCACCTGTAAGCCTGTGTAGTGCATGTGAGTGTTTGAGGGGCATAATTATTTAAAGCTCATAGACATTCTGATTTTGCGGTGAAATTACAGAGTGAATAGTGTTTGATGAATATGTCAGCGTGTATGTATTGAAGTGGACCTGAGATCACACATAAGAGCATATTTAAGTGACATAGAAAAATCGTATAGTAAAATGTTTGTGATAATTGATTTTATCCATAGACTGGAAGGTATTTATGTTATTAAAAACAATAAACAAATATAAAATGCTAACATTCGAGCAAATAACTATGTAATGACGTATCTAACAGTTTTCTGCATCAGAGGGCTTAAGAAGAGGAGAATCAGCGTTTATCGGCTCCGTCATCAGTACACATTCAATGTGGTCACTATATTACACAATCACGGTCCCAGGACTTACAGAGTTTAGGCCTGCCTTAGAGACCTCGTTCATGCTGAGCCGTTCGGAGCATAGACTTGTTCATCTCCATGCCCAAGTCCACGCATCCTACTGAGTTCCCACATTCGCTCCTTCGAACCAGTCTCACCCTCCACACTGTCCAAGGGTCAACCTCTCCCGGACTTACGGGTTTTTAAGCCGGCCGTGAAAGAGGTCGAACTGCTCCAGGACTTACAGGTTTTACGCCGGCCTTAGAAGCAGACGCTCCCTCGACGCGAGGGTGATCAAACATTCACACTTACGTGACATTTGAAGGTAAAGATGACGGGGGCAGATATACACTCAAAACACTTGTATTTTGCACTTTCGGCCAACCACCCAAAGAAGGGTCTGGAGTGCAAAATTATATGTAATGGCTGCAATAATACAGTACAATATCTAGTATTTAAAAAATTTCTTTTGTACGTAATTGAAATACCTGTATAATAAAATAATCTCAAATTTTTACTCGTGGTCAGCTCTCATAACATAATTCAATAGTAGTACACATCTGAAGGAAGCGTTTTAACGAACGTTCGGTCACAACCAACGGATGTGGTGGGTTATAATTACATTTAATCTCTCTCTATGTATGTCTCAGGATTTATAATGAAATTTTAACGTTGTGATTGGTGAAAATGTAGTTTTTTTTTAAACATGTTAGAGTGTTAATTTTTGTTTCTTAAATCCAAACGGTACAGTATCGTAGGGTCCTTCAAGTCTCCTTTTGGGTCCTGTAATTTTAAAAGACTTTGTTTCTTTGACTGTAACAATGTCTTTGTCCTTGGTTCGTCTTATTCTGTTCTCTTCTATGTCCACTGAGTCAAATGAATTACTCAGAACTAATGCTTTCAATGTTTCGAAATTTAATTTTTTCGCTAGTTTTTAAATTTAGAGTAAGGCCTTTTATTTTACAAACTTCAACTAGTGCGTTTTTATTTGTTGACCAGACAAGATAGGCGTAAGTCTTGGGGCCTCCGGAAACAAATTCTACTATGTATGACCCTGGACCATAGTCAGCCAACTCGTCGGTCATTTCGCCCAAGTAGTCCCCTGTGGGGACCTTGTGCATACTCTCCCTGTGTACGTAAAGGACACTGTCTGTATCATAGTAAAGAACTTGCCTCCCTAACTTTTCTAAGTGTTCGTACAATTTTAATCGAGCATGTGACGTTGTAAATGCTGCAACCACAACATTTACTGTCCTTAGGGCTTCTGCGGCTTCTTCAATATGCTGCCAGTTCACAATTAGTACAGTATCGTTAATAATTTGAGTAGTATTTACATCTATTTCAGGGTTGGACAGCAACTGAAAGTATTCAAAAGGGTCTCTTATGATTGATGTTTTTGTCTGATTTTCCCTTTGACCAAATTTACCCCAGAAAGAATTTAACATCAATTTAGCAAGGGAGCGAAGACCTCCGTTCTTTTCAATTTTGAAAGGGTCAAGTCTGACACCTTCGTGTTCATAATAATTTTGAATATACACGGCTTTATCCTCTTCTGTGAGGCACCAGGAGGGGTAGCCCGATGCCTCCTGTTTAATTTTTAGAAACTTATTTACAAAATCTGTAAAAAGACCACCGTCTTCGTAAGTAATAATTTTATAATCCCAAAGCTCGTACATTTCTAAAATTTTGTATCCTTTTTCTACAGCCTTGCGTATTTCCTGCATTGTCCATGTCCCTGTCAATGCTCTTTCTTCGATATTATGGTTACAGTCCGTGTTTAGCATCTCTAGACCACATGTACGGCATAAAACAAACATTAATTTATTGTTCATGCGTGCTGGAAGGACGGGGTGGTACAAATTTAGTGGAGGCAATACTTTACATTTTAGGAGTCCTTCGGCCTCCATGCCTCTTTCTCTACACTCCTTGTCCCCTACATATATTTTTGGATGGGATAAAACATAGGGAGAAAACTTATTGACAAACGGGTACAAGGAGCAAACGTCTACATACTGAATTGTTTCCCCTTCCCCGCACTTGTGATAAGATTTTGCATTGCCTGTTCTGCCCCCGAAGAAGGCATCTCTGGGGTTAAGTGGGAGTGTGCTTAGAATGGGGAGAAAATTTAGATAATCCAATTGTTGTTCTTTCTTTAAATGATTGAATTTACACTCCCACATTTCAATTACTTCATAGTCAGATGCTCGGAGACGAGCCATTTTAGCTTTGGTTCTCTCGAACCTTAAGTGCAGGGAGTCGGAAGGGTCCTCTTTGAGTGGTTCTTCTCTATTAAATGGAAAACATTTTGGACACCCATGGAAATAACAGCCGTGAAATTCATAGATTCGTTCTCCGTCAAAACCGTCTACTTTTAATCCCTCGATTTTAACTTCTCTGTCCCTCCCCGCATGCTGAATGCGGACACAACGCTGTTCTTCCTCCCAGCTCAGCCATTGTAAAGCAATAGGCGATTGGTTATCAACCATACGGTATCCGTTTTTAGGGACCAGACCAATAGTGTTGGCTTTGAGAAAATTCCGTCTAAAAACCAAATTACAAGCGCTGGCTATGGTGACGGCTTCCATGAACGGATCTACGTTACATTCTTTCAAAAACATGTTTCTAAACTTAATACACGCTTGCGCCAGTATCTCCACATCGGAGATACAGTACTCGACCAACTCTTTTTGAAAGTCAAAAACTACATTTTGGTTAAGTTGGTCGTTGTGCCAATTTTCAAAATCTTTGTAAGACTTCTCAAACATGGATTCAGGGCAATAGTACTCCTTGGGTGGTATAGGGCCTACATAATTTTGGTTTGCCAAAGTGTTGAAAAGATGAGGGAAGTAACCCTTCTTCTTCTCCGGGGGGAGGTCAAAGGCTTTGGGTAGTGCAGAGAGGGCCATGGGGAAATAATTTAGCGAATCGATAAATCGCACATTGTCTAACTCCATGAGAATGACTTTAGTGCCACGCATGATTAGCTCTGGAGTGAATTTTGTTTGTTCGAGAACATACTTTAACAGAAATTGAAAATCAAAACCCTGACCGTTATGAGCCATTACACATACGTTTTTGAATTTTTTTCTCTCCTCCATTACGTAATTCATAAATTGATTCACAGGATCACTATCAAAGATCTTTGTTCGGTCTTTGCACATTTCACAAGATTTACCATTAATACATTTCCAACAAAATTGTTGAGAAACACAAAGGTTAACTTTATGAACTCTAGATTCTTCCGTTAAAATTTCATCTTGACGGGTCTCTAAATCAAAGAAAATGAAAAGAAAGTCTTTGGTTTTTGGTTTGTTTGTATCGACCCGCATGTAACATTGATGGTTCGGGGGCATGAAATCGTTACATATTTTACAAAAAACTTCCCCGCACACGTGTTTTGACTTACGACTGTTGAGAAAGACAAGCCTTTGGCACTGTAAACATTTTTTTTACCGACTTACAACGTTCACTCTTATGAGCCGCAAAACAGTTCTGATTTTTCATGGTCATGTTACAGTCAGGGCATAAAATTCCCCCATGCTCCTCTTTACACGGTGGAGAAACGGTTTGACATGCAGGACAGATATTTGAACATCTGTGTAAACCTTTGTGGTCGTAAGGGACATGGCATGCTTCGCAGAAAAAATGGCACGCAAAAGCTGCAGTTAGGCTAGTTATTACGTTGTAATGGCTTTCGTGATACAACAAGTTTATTTTGTACAAAGCATCGGAGTTAGTACCTGAAAAATAAACATCTCGACCCTTATTATCGTAGTTATAAACTGTAATATTATACTTTTTGAGGTGGTCTTGAAATTTATTAAGTTCGGGGATCCCCGCTCCCTGTTCAGAAATTTGGACCCCGGCTTTGGTCATCAATTTTTGGGCTCTAAGAGTTTGTCGCTTACCCATGTCCTGCCTTATTGCTTTGAACTGAGGATCTTTTTTGGCATAGGCTTTTGCTACCACTATAGCTCGGGGGAGACACAGACTATCGCTATTCTTAATGACTACGATACCTCTACGTGCTTTACATTCTTCTTCAAAGTTATTATACAAACCAGGTCTTCTGAGGCTACCACTGCCTACTGGAATATTGGTGCGGGTGCACTTAACTCTAAATGTGTCCATGGACTTTATCGAATCCGAATTACTTTGGATAAGTTTTCCAAATATATCCCAAATTATATCCCCGTGAACTTTATTTGCAGGTCTATAAGCGATATATCCGGAATCTTTGGTTCTGAAATTCAGAGAATCTAAAGTGAAGCCTAGGTAGTCATATTCGGTAGTACCGGCTTTCGCCTTTTCGACAATACTCCCAAAACCCTTTTTAATCCAATCAAGTTCGGACACTCCTTTGGGTACTGGGTTAAACTTGAAAACTGTTTCTGACCCATATGTTCTAAACCTTCTACAGTAGGTTTCACCGGTATGCAAAACTTTTACGGGATCCATGTTGTATGTAATTAGCTCTAAAATAATACAGCAAGCAGCTTTGATACAAGCTTTTGGAATAGGTGTTGACTGTTCAACGTCACGTCTAAGAATGACAAGAATGACAACGTTACGCACTTAAATAAGTGTAGGAACTGCGCATGCGCAGTAAACTTTTTTACAGTACACTGTGGTATGATGTAATAACCGAAATAAATTACACAAAACTTGATTATAAATACGACACATAAATAAATGAACGAAATCTATGTTGGGTTTGTCACTACGATACAAACACAGTAACACAACGAATTAACTTGTTCACTTTCATAAAAACACAATAACACTGTATTGTGAAGCAATAGTATAAACACTTTAAGAACACACACAGTGTAAAGGAGTTTAATGTCTGTGATCGCTAAATAAAGTAAAAGCACTTAATAAATTGAAAATGTAATAAAACTCCTATAAGCTAATTTACTTTTATAAAATTTCTTGTCTTGATATCGACTCTGCATACACAATGTTGTGCAATATCAAGGAACGGAGCGACATAGGTCTTACCTCTTTGACGTCCACCTCCAGACTGACGAGACAGGGAAATCTCTGCCGACTGTGTAGAACACCGACCAATCAGAGTGCTTGGAGGCTATTTTAGACCAATCAGAGACGCGTTTATTCCGACCAATGATGGTCTCTTAAAATTGCGGTTGCAGCTGTACCGTTACTCGCCTGGGTTTTTACATGTAACCGCAAACCTCAATCATCGCATCCGGTATGATTAACTAAATTCAAAGTATACGAAGCGGTATACGTTTTTGAAAATAGACTATAAATAAGTTAAAGCTCTTTACATCACACTTGGTAGAAAACTTAAAACTTATTACACACCGAATGCAGTACCTATGTATTATTCCGACTGTATTCAGGATGGCAGATATCCCGTGCTGTACTGAAGATGTTATAATAGTTATTAGTTTTAATATTGTTGTAGAGAATGAATTATCAGAGTCCGAGGATGCAGGTAACCGCAAACCGCAAACTGTCCGTTACGAGCAGTGTCATGAGCCGGTGCAATGGGTAAGTCACTGTGGTCGAGATTTCATAAAGTGCTAGTATAGATTATAATATAAACATTAATATAACGCGGTCTCGAGATGATTGGACTAATACCTCTGTATGCGTCTCTTTATAAATAAATTAAAGTAAGGGAACAGCTAGGAAACCAGAGTGAGGTATGATGGGTCTTTAGATGTCCAAGTATAAGCGACATATATAATTTACACACGGTAAAGCTTAAATTGTATGGGATGGTATTCCGTATTAAGCTACGCTCGCTTGATATTATGAAAATGAGAGCCTGGCCGTTAGAAAGTGATGGTGGATTTAATGTGGTAAAAAGTTGGAGTGCCGTAAAGGGAGGCGTGGGTTAAGTGAAAACAAAATACTTGATTAATATGGAAACTAAATGTCTAAGCAGTAGTTGAAATATATGTATGGTGCTTTGTTAATAATGAAATACGGTTCTTTTACGCTGCTTGAGAGTTGGGTCCCGGAATGAAGTGATAGACATCCAAGTGAAAGGTAACAGAAATTAGGGTCCCGTGATGGGTTGCGTGGGATAAGAGTATATGAAGTACTTCGTAGACATTAGGTGTCCAGGTATTGAAACATATGCACGGGCATTGATCGGCAAATAGTAGTCGCTCAGAAGGTACGCCTCGTGTTATAAGCTGTTAGCTTGAGACTAGGACCTCGGGATGAGAATATCCTGTTGGGAAAGTACTCGGTAAATATTTGCATTACACTTTCAGGTAATGTATGAATATTTGTCAGTAAAATGAGAGTGCCGTGTTAGGCCTGGTTTTTTTTTATGGGGACCTCAGTATGTTAGAAATTGAACGAAATGCAAGTTTGAACCCTACGAAGGTAAGGCTAACTAAGATTGTGCGATATGCTCGGTAAATACTCGTATATGGAGATTAATACGGTAAAGGTGTTAACTATATGTGTGGGAACCAGTACATGGTATTAATGATGGGAAGACAATTTTCGAATGTGACGCTACGCGTAGTAAACACTTTAGAGTGTGGAGTCGTGGAGTATGTGTAAGGGCTAAGAGACGTAGTGTACGACATATTATATGGATGCCTGTTGGACTTTGTGGATACTAGTCGGTAATGTGTAGGTGGTCTAAATTGGGTATGGGTGATACCCCTGGGTAGGAGTACGGGAGGCAGTTGGAAAGTGTTGTTGTCCCGTCAGTGTGATGGTGAGGGCCTGAAGACGCTTGGGTACACGAGAGAGATGGGAGGCTATAGGCGCATACACGCGTAAAGGTCGGGGAGTTAGAAAAGTAGGTCTTAGCATGTCCAGGAGACGGGCTATTGCAGGCCTATGTGGTACATTGGTCGGTAAAATGGTAAAAATCTGTGTATAGGCTTTATGCCTGACTAGGAGTGGAAAGTGTGGGGCCTCAGCAGGGTGCAAATGAGGGCCGAAGACGCTTGGGTACACGAGAGAGGTGGGAGGTTGTAGGCGTATACACACGGAGGAGTTAGAAATCATAGTATGTGCAATATCCGTGGTTAAGAGTCGAGGTATGAGAGGTAATAGGATAGTGTGAGGTTTCTGTAACGACCATTAGAAATACAGGTGCAGGTCCGGGAGACGGGCGATTGCACGCCTATGTGATTACATTGGACTGTAACATGGTAAAAATCCGGGTATGAGCGATACGCTCGGCTAGGAGTACTGGAGGCAGTCGAAAAGTGTAGGTTCTCGGCAGGGTACGGATGAGGGCTGAAGACGCTTGGGTACACGAGAGAGGTGGGAGGCTGTAGGCGTATACACACGGAGGAGTTAGAAATCATAGTATGTGCAATATCCGTGGTTAAGAGTCGAGGTATGAGAGGTAATAGGATAGTGTGAAGCCTCTGCAGGATCCGTTAGAAAAGTAGGTCTTAGCATGTTCAGGAGACGGGCGATTGCACAGGCCTATGTGGTACATTGGACTGTAAATTGGTCAAAAATTCGGGTAAGAGCGACACGCTCGGGTAGGAGTACTGGAGGCAATCGAAAAGTGTAGGGTCTCGGCAGGGTGAAAGCACACGATTAAAATTTCATCATTCATCCGATAAAAGGTAGGCGGTCAGAGTACTGATTTGGGTATAAGTTGGAACCCTGTGAGGGACTGTTCAGGTGTGGATCTGTAAGAGACGGGGGTATAGATGGGTGGCTAGGTCCTGGAGTGAATTGTTAGAAATAACAGTGTGGGCAATATATGTGGTTAAGAGTATTGGAGGCATTTGAAATGTTTGGGCAGGGGCCGTTAGAAATGTGGGTGCGGTTTTTTCATGCACTCCGGTACTCGAAAAGATGGGTGACGAAATATGTCGTGCATGGCCGGTAAAGGTTAGGCGGTCAAAATCCAGGTATGGGCGTTACGCCAGGCTCCGAGTACGGGAGGCAGTAGGACAGTGTCGGACTCCGGTAGGAGCCATCAGATACGCGGTTGCGGGTGTTAAGAATCTCAAAAAGGTGAGTGTCAATAGGCGTCGACACGGGACCTGTGGACGGGTGGTTAAGCAGTACAGAAAGTCAGAGGTGTGTGACAAACAGGAAGTCTAGGTTGAGATAAGTCGTCGGAAAACAGGAAGTCTGTGGTTAGGAAACACCGAAATGTACCTCCCATAAGAGACAATTTCCCATTGGCTAGGGGAGGGACCAGGAGGTGACAGGGGGTGTAGGATGGGGTGGGTGGGGGCAGGGGCATGGCCTAGCCGCCATTGCTGCCCTCTCATTGATCCAGAGGCGATGGTGGTTGTGGGGAGGGGTGCAGGGGGCGTGGCCTAGCCGCCATTGCTGCTCTCTCATTGGTCCAGAATAACTCCATAAGAGCCCATGTTACGGCTCATCCTGCGCTAGGTCTACTTACACAAGTGACACCAATGTTAATAATATCATACATTTTATACTTTTAAAGTTTTCTTTTTTCATCAAATACAGGTCCAGAATGAACTAATTGGTTTGTGAATTTCGATATTCGTATATATGAATCAATAACAAGAAATCTATTTTTGAACATAATTATGTTCAAAAGTTTTATAAAGTCCATTTAGAATTATCGGACTGAAGGAGTACTATTTTACGTGGAATAAAATATTACAACAATTGATTGTGATCTCTTAAATTTCCAGAAGAAGTTCAATTTAATTTCAATTCCATTCACAAACTTTCAATAGCCAGCCGACTACAAACATTTGACATTGAATGACTTTCTTGTTAAATTAATGAAGGATTCGCTTTAAACAATTATGATAGATTAAATATATGGTTATTTTAATATATTAGAAACCAGTAGTATTATTTACTGTATTTCAACATTAGCATAATATATTTTTTTAGAATGTTTGTTAAAAACCCTACAAGAACAGCAGGTAACAAAATGGATACATTGATTGTACTTATGCAGGAGTAGCCAATAAAGTAAAGACAGAAGATTAAGAGCCAGTGGTGTAGGCAGATGTTACGTTGCGTCCAGAACTGGGAACTAAACTGTTTACGAACCGTTTATGTAATATTTAATTTCATGGCTTTCTTCACGCGGACGTCTTGGAAACCCAACAACGAACCGGTTACTACGTCGCGCATTAGGGCAAGACGTACCCATCGATGGCCGATATTTTATTTTTTCTTTAGATTGGTTATGTAATATTTAAGTTTACTATATCGTATTTAAATCTTAATATTTTGACTTCCATCTCAATATATGGTTCTCTTATGTCTATAACTAAACAAACAAACTCTTCGTGGTCACGAAACATTTTCAATCGTATGGCATTATTGAGCATTATTATTTTACCAATAAAAGGATTCAAAATAAATTTCCACGTTAAACAAGCCTCTGAAATAATATCTTAAAATATTAGAAAATCTAAACAGTAGAAAAAGTTAGGTTATACATCAGTAAGTAAATAATTTTGAAATGATTACATTACTGAAAACGTTTTAAACTTTTTCTTGTGCGTCTTAGTTTATAATATTTTATAGCCCTGACTATGAAATAAATTGTAGGTTGTTGTAATAGTTCATTCACTACATTGAAAAACGCACTAACCAATAGTGATAATCTTCTATTTTGTGAAGCCTTTCGATAGCAAAAGCTATCTTTTTGAGACACATCACTAAATATTTTTTAAATTTTTTAAAAGAATATTTAAGAATAGCCAATACAAACTCCATATTCAACATTGTTCTAATGGTGTTTTAAAAGCGTATGTCACCAGAAAAAAACCGTCTTTTTGTTTTCACACAGAATTAAAATACTTGTTCCATTATTCCTGCTTTATCCCTTTTTACTCCAAGCTTTCCGTTTTGTATTTTTAGTTCGCAGTTTTGAGTGCCCATTCAAAGATTCGTATCCATGCATAGAGCGGCAACAATCGTAATCGTAAAACCTATTCTTAATTTCTTGTTTCTCCAGTATACGAGTATCTGCAGTCATTCAGTAAATACATAACTGTGTGAAATTTAAACCAATATCAATAATATACGAATTTGATAAAATAGCCTTGTAGCATGAAAGGAATTTATCCAAAAACATTTCCATGGACTTTTTTATTCTTTGCTGTGGATTGAGGAATAATTTTAACTTTTACCTACAATAGCAAAAGGTTTGGTGACCTTTCTACTTTTTAGCAATAACAACAACAATGGAAAATCGTTTCTGAAAAAGCCAAGAGCTTTTCAGCTCCTCATATATTGTGATGTATGACGGTATCTCTGCAATGTATTGTTTTACCCTTGGCAAATTAATTGGAAAGTAGTCACAACTGTGTTACGAGTAGTTAATAATGCAAGTTGTGTTGTACAGAAAGTGTTCAATAATGTATAACAATCATGTCACATCATGTGCCGTGGGCATTGGGGAACTGTAACAACAAAGGCAAGTAACTGTGGAAACAGCGCTATTCTGACGTTCACGGGTGTCGATTGTTATAATATGAGTGTGCAAATAAAAAGTAGTTATTTTATATTGAACAATGGTAACTATTAACTGTTTCATTAGAATGTCTGATATCTATAACTCTAGGTATACAATCATGTTATTATTTGCGTTTAATATATGAGTATATTAATGATTCAGATACCTGAATATAGATTTTGGAAATAGTTTTAGGTTAGGGTATTCCCATTAATTCCTGGACCATATGGTGTCCGTAATAACCACTTGTGTGCGTTGGTCATTTTTAATATTACGAATTCAAGTCACTTTGGTCCTAAAATAATATATTTTACCTTGATTCGTGAATTAAAACCTTGATTTTAAGAGATTTTCTTAAACAACCCATATCCAACATCCTAGTAATTTTGGTCCATATAAAACATAAAATATAACCTAATACACTGCTGATATTGTGTTTAAATCACTTCCCTATTCAATTTCTTTCGTTTCAATCGTCCTGTGTTTTTTATAAAATCACATATGACCTTATCTAATAAACAGTTTATAGTAGATATAAAAATACAGAATAGGGTTGGTGGATTATTAGGAGTTTGAGTGATTAAAGATGTCTTAATAGTTTGGAACTTTAAATGGCGTAGAAACTGGGTAACTCAGCTGAGAAAGACACTGGACCTGAAAAGAGAGGGTTTACATCAGAATATTCAATACACCTTAGTTTTCTGACTTTTTTTCTGTTTGGTAAATGTAAATTTGATGTGTAATAATCTATTATCAATACTTTAATTGTGAAACCACGGCATAAGTTCTAGTGTTAAGTTTTAAAAACTTCCTTTTTTTCAGTTTTAAATACAGTGCAACAATATAACGTTTTGCTATACCTAAATTATAAATTTAAACTTCAGGCGCATAGCTATAAGAAATAGAAGTCGATTTATATCACTAGCGCCATTTTTATTTGTGTCGGAGGGCTGCCGCGTTTATTAGATAGGGTACCAATGTTCGAAATCCTCGCCCAGTATTGTAAACGTACAAGTACAGTAGTATTGTAGGAGTCATTGCATAATTAGTATGGAATTACTGTTTGGATGGTTTCCAAAATTCTATTCTTTCATGAATTTATCAAAAATAGCTCTTTTCATAATTGGTGTGATTTGAATATTTAAATTTGTTCACAAGTTATTGAGTTAGGATGAGTGGTAATTCTCACAACCTCACACTATCTTGCACATATGAATCTTTTAGGTTCTATTAGAAATTATAAATAACTTAGATCATTTCGAAAATATACTGTTTAGAGATAAGGTAAATTGTAATTCTGATCTCCATAGATAATTGTATAAACAAAATAGAGCGCAATTTTGATATAGCAGCGATAGTACTGAATTGCCCAACTTCCAAGAAATAGTTACCATATTCTGTTGAAATAATACAATACTGTTAGCTATATCTTTCAGTCGCATAGCTGATATTTACAGTTAAACATGCTGCTGTAAACGAGTAATTAACTCTATAACACTATTTAGCACCTACTCTACGAAACTTCACAGCTGAGATGTAATAAGCCTTTGCCAAGCTTTAAATAATCTACATCTCAAAACCTTGTAACATATAAAAATTATATGAAAATTTTTTTTATCTTCAAATCTCATGAAACTTTCTATATATCTCAGTTTCCATTATAGTCATGGGTTTTTAGTTTCATAAATGTCTGTATTTACCTTCCAAAATTGCAACATTACTTAATACTCAAAAGCCATATCTAAACTCAGCAGCAAAGTAGCAACAGTAACTAACAACAGGTAGTTATGTAACTAACAAAGTAGGAGTACGGTACACCTCATCTGCGCAGGACGCTTCGCTGAGATCGTAAAGTTTCTAATTCATAGCTCATTTCATGCTCGAGACGTAATACGAACTGATCGACAGTCAGATAATCATACATAGAAGAAATATTTACATCTACAAGCAGGAAAAAGATACATTTCGTCAGCTTACTACAGGATTCTACGACACTCAGCCAAATTCCATGGTTGAAACATTAAATATACATTTGCAATCTTTCCCTATATATCTTTCCACATAATTCTTTCACATTTCTGACCATTATGTTTTATATCAGTGTTAAAATAATAACAATTCCAGAGTGCTTAAATATAAAAGTGGCACTGATTTTAGTATTATATTCAACTGTTTTTCTTTTACTCGATGAATAAAAATGTCACCTATTGAAATCGCACGTGATAAAACTGGTAAGATTTGGTTACCAAATGACCTCTTTAGAGATATATCCTTACGGATCCTTGATTCAGCGATGATCATTGAAATATATCCTTTTCTCCGGACTCCAACCCGTATTGACAACATGAGACCTATAACACTGAACTTGAAATAGTTACGAAATAGGTCATTTTTACTTGCAGAAAATTGTAGCATTATTTTCATCTTATGTTTTAAAACCTGCTATTTCGCGAAGTCGGCATTAAACGGCAGAAAACAATTATTGTCATAATACGCTCACTAGAAATATGTACTTTTGGGACTAAACGTTAAAGTAGGAATGGAAAATAGTTTCCTTGTGAAATATTTTTTTCTGATTTATTTCTACCATACTATGATGGTTTTTAATTTTATAAGATAATTATTAATTGATGTCGCTGGTAGTTTCTTGAAAATGTTTATATTTGTTTCTGTTTCTCAAAAACTTGAAATAATTTTTAAAACCGAACAAAACTACCCCATAAAACGGAGTGCCGATTGTACAGACTCGTATTCTATTTCCATTCTTCCGAAGGACTTAACAGAATGTAACGAAAGTCTACACTAAACCAAACAAATTAAACGGTAACTTTGAATTTAATACGAGCACCTCCATCTGGTGCTCGCAACGCCATCATTCAGTCGCCTGCATTGCATATTAACTAAGTGCATAGCTCTTTGACCTTCATAGTGGAAAATTTGTTGTCTTTTGATCTTTTGACCAAAATCAATATAGTTCTTCCTTCGTCTGAGAGGAACCGAAATCCCAACCAAATTTCAAATCTCTAAGGCCTGCTTAGCAAGAGGTAATACACAGACGGATGGACACCCAGACAATGAACAGTTTTAAGAATGCCCTTTTCTCCTTATCATTGTTTTATTGATTTTATCTTTTGATTATACTCTCCAAATTCATACTAAATATCATCTGGATTGTATCAAACAGTAAGTTAGTTATTAAACTCTTTATAAAATGCTCTTTGGTTGGTTTACCACCCGTTTCTCTGGCTGTCAGTCCATATATGCAATAACTTGCGGTAGAACGGTTCTAAAAAGAAATATTGATTTGGGGTCAAAAGGTAAAGTACAGCCCGTCCGTTTTTGCGGTACTTTATTCCTCGTTGCTTCCGGTCCTTCGTTGCGCTGTTGTATCGGTCCATTACGTTATACAACAGTATATTATATCATTTCATATATTTTGTGTAATCATTTGGAGTCCTGGTAAGGGAGATGTTTAATGATGCTTTAAACATGCTATCGTTCAGTTTCGTCATCAGATAGTTAAAAGATTAAAAGACATACGTTTAGCATAATTCTATGCTAGAAATCATAATTTGTTAATATAACCATTATATGGCCAGTTTTTTCATTGAATTGTTTAATACCTTTTACGTGAGATACATAAATAAAAGTTTTACAAATGCAACGATATTAGAATTGCTGATGATAAAAACAATGTCATCGATCTACGTCAAGTATTCGCAATCAAAAGTAAAAATTAATAATTATATTCCAATATATCAAACTAAGATTCAAAAATGTGCAATCCTTAATTTGGCAGCTGTAGGTAGCTGTCACATTTCAAATGGGGTACTGAAATATATTATTCAAACATCCATAATATTCTTTTGCCTATTATAAATGTATACCGTAATTATTTAAAAAAAAAAAAACTATAAAATAGGGGCATAATAAAGTTCCATGGGATTCAATTTCCATTCGAACAGTATTAAATGAACCACAAATGGTGATGCAGCCCTCTAAGTGATTTCTCTCGCTAACACAATTCCAGTTGCTTCAAGAAGAACAAAAAGGCATGGTCGTAATAAGCAAAATTTAATTATTGGACCACCAAATCAAGTTATAACATTTTCTTTATCTGTATTTTTAAGTCTGGTGGAAAGATTACACGATAGTATTGATAAAAGAACCCAACTATGTGTTGAGGCAACGAATCTGTACAGTACATTTTAATATCAACGAAGTGATCAAACTAATCAAACGTTAACAAGGATTCAAATTTTCTTCTGGATATTATCACTGAACTGGTGGCTCTGTTAAAGTAATTATTCTAAGAAAATACTTTTCATTTGTATTTAAATGTATCTTATTCATAACTTAAAATAGGCTGTACACAATTAGTAGTATATTCATGAATTTATTAAAATTATACTAACAAAAATATAATTATGTTATTACTTAAATAATATATGGTTCACCAAGATTTTTTACAATTACATTGTTATTTCAAATAATTACGCAATATTACTATTTATTATTTTACTCCAATTTAATTTCATAACAGAAATATAACAATACTAAATTATATAAAGTATCCAATAGAGTTCAGATTGCAGAGTACAGAAAATTGTGCCCCTAAACGATAACAAATGTATACGATAGATTATTCAAGTAACATAGTTGATACAATAGAAGACAAAGATAAACACAAGTATAAATAATAAGAAGAAAATACCAAATAATTTTTAAATTAAAAATAACCAACTAATGTAAAATACTCTTCCTAGGCTTTAGATTCCAAAAAACAGGCGTAATCTCACCTTTATATAAAAATTGCGTAGGGATACTGATAAGGATACGTATGTGTTCTGTTTTACACGTTTATCCTAATGTACGTACGATGTAACGTAATGTGAAGATGCAATGCTGCAGCCAGATCGCTCAACAAGTCACTCATCCAAGCAGCAGCCACGCTCGAATCATGCGATAACTGTTGTACCCGCTGCACTACGCCATTTGCTTGTAGGCGCTCTCGAACGGTTCGCGTGTGGGTTATTGAAAAATTAACCTTTAGCGATATCCCCAAGAATGTCTTGCTCGTCCCACAATGAACTGGTGAGTACACCACACCACCCAGACATTGAATAAAAATATATATGTTTTGAAAACCGCGTAGGATGATGTGACGAGCGAATAGAGCTGATGTGCATCGTGCCCACGGCCTTTAACGTTTATTACACGGCAATATCAACATGAAAACACTGACTAAACATAGGTTGCAATAAAAACATCCTATAATCCCTTTTATGAGTTTTTTAACGTACTATAAATTTAATTTGAAGTAATTTAATAAGTGTTTGAGCAGTATATTGTAAGTAATTTCGTCAGAGTTTTGGATAAACGACTAAATTTAAAAATTTAAATTAAATTATAAATTAAACATTTAATTTTCTTTTAATGAAAAGTCATCCCAATAATATAAAATTAGAGGATCCTTACAATGAATGTGTCAATAAATTAACGTCAGAAACTAGTAAGTTAAAGGATATGTACTGTTGACAACTTTAGGAAAACTTTATTGTGAAACCTAAGGCTATGTAGAACATATTGATGTTGAGTATCTTGTTGCAGCAGCATGTGGCTACACTTAGTAGGTACTAAGTTTGTTTGTACAAAAGAAGGTAAAAAATGTTTTTTTTAACATACCGGATGTTCCGAATAATGAAAAGAAAATTGTTCAATGTATTAAAACAAAATCTATATATACCCCTAATTCCTACGCACCTAGCTACTGCATGATTAAATAGTTGAAAAATCGTATTTCTTCTTTAATATTTGATTTCGCCTGTATTAATTTTAAAATCCTGATGAACAGATAAGTATTCAATTTATATTTTTAAACTATTTGGTAAATTGTGTATTCTACTCATACTGTGCTTGTTCTTATTCTTATTTGTTCTATACTCCAATTTTGCAGAATAAATGTTTAAATCAGATGTGATAAATCTTAATCATCTAGTTACGTAACAAAAAGAAGAGATTAAACTCATTAACGAGTTGTACTGAGATAACCTGACTGCTCACTCAATACGGTAAGAGCTAAAATATCAAGCAGAGAGTTACAAAGGCTCAAATACTTAGAAATTGAAACAACTCTAGAGTTGGAAATCTACTTTACATCGTATTTTGATGTTAGAGCTTTGAGAGTCAATAGTAATCCATCAACTTCTCTTTCAAACTTTAGTGCTCCTTTTCAAGACTTTCACGTTTTACAATGAAATTATATTTACTCATTAATTTTAGACTTTCCTTATGTAAATGTTGAGTTACACAAGTAGTTGAGTGACTATTAAAGCGGGAATAAAGTTACAATACATTACAAAATTATGTACCAGATCGAAAAGTTGCACTTTTATAAATCTGGAACAAGTATTAAAAGTGTCACAATGATTTAGTGTACATGAAACGTGTACAGTACATTTTAATGGTAATCATTTTCATATACGTGACAGAGTGTAATCTAGAAGCATTCTTCCTCAGATCATTTCCTGCAAATATGATTTTACTCCATTTGATGTTTTTTAAGAAAGTATCCCATGGATACAATAAATTTGTCTCCTAAAAACTACCTTTTTCGTAAATTATCAACATTTACAATATTTAAAATAACCTTGGAATACGAAAAATATGCCATTCAGATTTCCTAATACCCAGCTGGTCATTTAACGTATAACTAAATCATATTACAATACAGCCAAATTATTTTGATTCTGATTTACCTTCTAATTCAGCATCTTGTCATCCTATGATTTTTATAGAAATCTTGACTTCAGATCACCTGGAAAGATAAGAAAAACGTGTTCGTTTAACGTTATAAAACCTTTTAAAAACGTATTTTCCCCATCACTGGTATATTGCAAAATACTTATGGTAATATGCTAAAATCAATGATGTTGGAGGATCATTTAAAATTAAATATTAAGGTACTTTTAATGAAAAGTTATTGTACGAAATAAATCAGTTCAAAAATGTAATAAATTCATCTCGTTATTTTATCCTAGGATCAATCGCAATATTAGAATGTTACAATTCAGAGAATGCAATATATCGAATGTGCAGCATCCGGTATGGCAGTAAGAAAGTTATATTTTATATTAATATTAGTATAAAATAACTCTACATACACTGCATACATGAGGTTCTATAAAATTCAATGACCATAGGTCAGAATAAAATTAAATTTTCAATCTTCAATAAACAGTATATTTGGTGGTTAGTTATTTATGTTATTTGGTACACTCAAATTTAATAACTCTTAATAATTATTTAATAAAATATTTAAAGAAAATAAACTTCTGGAATGTTTTAATAGTTAAAGAAGTTTTAGTTAAAATATCTAGACTCTCAAGTGATATCTTTAAATTAGGCGTATCAATGAAAATGTATATATCTTTATTAAAAGTAACTAAATGTAGTACTAATAAAAAAATCAGTACAAGCAGACAAGAGATAATAGAGACATAAGTTTAGACCGATTTAATTGTTTAATGTTTCTTCAAAATAGGCTATTGAAAAATATAAATGATCTAAATTCGTGGATTTGTTTTACTTGGAGTTTTATTTCCCCGAATATTACCGCTGTCACATATAGCAAAATAAATACTTTCAACACATTTTAATTATGTTTAGATAAACAAGAATAACACTAAATACTATTAACAATAGTCTACACAAAACGTAATAAAATGATATGATTGTATTTAAATAAATATTGTAATATGATGCATAGTACTGTATAAAATACATTAAGTGAATGTTATCGCCCCAATAAGTACCTATTCTGATCTATATCTACAGTGCAGAGCCACATCAAAGATACAGACGCAGTGTAACCGTATGTCTGATCATGTTGTCACACTTTAAAAGTAGAAATATCTTAAAGCTCTTTCGGTTTTTATCATGACTTCTGGAGTAAGATAAATGATTTTAAAAGTTAGTTGTTTTAAAAGTGTGTTTTTATCAGCTTTATCTTTACCTATTCTCAATTTTAGTCGGAACAACATTCACCTTGTGCTTGAAATTTTTCAAATAGAAAAAGAGATTTTCATATACAAAAAATTACATATTCTTTCATTTTATATGAGAGATATTTGAGACATGCTTGTATATTTATACAATTATCTGCCTGCTTCTGTAACATTGTTGCATTAATCGACTTTGTAATAACCACATTAGTCCGCCACCACCGCGACGGACGTGGCTGCATAAGCCGTGTATTGTTCTAGCTCTGTACGCAGTATCGGGGTATAATACAGTCCATGTACAGGAATTAGCTGTGACATCATGTGTCAAAAATTAGCCTATAGCTTTGAACGAGTCACTATACTATCCGAGCGAATTTTTGTCGTGTATTTTACCTACGATATTCGACTCATCTTCCATGTAAGTAAACGTTAATTAATTTGTGCATAAGATTATTGCAAAAACATTCGGGGGGTTTCCCTCGATAACCGCTTACATAAATATTGTATGTAAAAATCACTTGCCATGATGTTGGTTTAAATAAAATTAAAACCACTGAATCGATTTAAATAAAATTCTTTATATGTTTTACTGTTTGGTCCAACTTTATATATAGGATAGATTTTTATGTCGACCAATAAAATTAATTTTTGCGAATTTAAGGTTTTTTATACATAAAGGGTTGAATTCACTTCTATGGACTGTTGAATGTAATTTAATGTTCTGTGTAAATATAGTTTTATGACATTACAGCTGTATGTTTAATTAATTCAATCTCAATTTTAAATTTGCTTACATCTGTGGTATTGAAAACAAAGTAGTAAGCTCGGTAGTAAAATCAATCCTTATATCAAGCTTATCTTCAAGCGCTGTTTCTTATAGAGTAAGAAAGTATTGAGATAAGAACATCTAAAATGTTTATTAAAATATACTATTTAACTATAGCAAATGTTAGGTATGCAGTGTTCGGTTAGTACTATAATGATGATATAAAAGACAATGTTACTATCTAACTTTACTACTTAGTTTGTTATAAAACCCATCTAATTGTCTTCGGGATAAATTAAAATTTTTAAATAAGAACCCATCTTTAGCAAGTGAAACCTCATTCTAAAGGTATTATAAAAAGAAAAATAATGACACAAACTAGAGTTCTCTAATGTTACTCTATCATTTTTGGTGGGCAATTAAGTTTGATTTGTTACATAAAACAGGCAGATAAAACATTCACTCACTACTTATTTTGAGGACTTACGACACCAAATTATTCAAAAATTGATTAAAATAATAAAAAACATCATCAACTACGATTAGCATAGCATTTATTAGATAATACTTTGTCTAACTGAAGCCCATTAGGAAGTCCTGGGAATACCAATAGCTGGTTTTGCCATGTCATCTCTTATTGGTTACCAGTTAGTATGCGGGACGCATTTAGTCCAGTTATTGTCTCAGACTGGTTATGTATAAAATCTGGAATATTGTGTAGTCAATAATCTATACGTCAGAGATGTTCTTTGTGCTATAAATGATTTTAAATACATTACCAATTAATTTCTCTAAAAATTTAAGATAACTTATAAATATGTTCTATCCTATGTAAGAATCATTATGTTTATAAAGAAATGTTTATTATTTATTAAGTAATATGAGATTTAATTCGGAATATACTATATTTAATCAAAATAAATTACCTGTTAACTTTATAGTTGCTATAATACATTATTATCAAATTTCTATTAGATTGAAAGAGTGAAATAGTCCAACGAGATCATGTATGTTACAGCACCAAATGGGAAAATATCCTACTCTCCCTGTGTTTACTATATGTGGAAACCACTCATCGTGGTTAGTGGGAAAACTAGGGCGTTGTCTGGGTGGCGAGATCTTCTCTTATATTATAAATCGGTGGAAGAAATCTCTGTTTCCGAGAATGTTTGAATATATTCCTGAACCTCGCTACCCTCCAACTGAATTTTATTCAGGTAATCTTCCTTGCACAACAACATTTTTCGATCAAGCATGGGGTAAACTAAAAATGGTTGCCTGTAAAGTCGGTTTTACGGGCGAAGATTTTACGTGACAACGTCTTTTTCTCGGTAGAATATTTATTGATATGAATATTATTAAATTGCACAATAGGAACAAGGAATTGAATGAAAATAAGAATTGCACAAATTTTTAACTATAGAAATATATTTTGTTTACTAAAACATTGTACATAATTAGAAATTAATTAAAATTTGTTATTGTAAATGGTAAAGTTGAATAAAACATTTACTAAAATTGGAATTTGAAATTCTTGCTAAACACAGTTAAATTCTAACTCCGCGCGTGGTGATTGGTTGGTTTAGTTCGTTTGTTTGGTCGCACTGTTATGACAGGTTAGAGGTTATAATTTGTTATTTTAAATGTTTTGACTAGCAATACGCGCTGTTTCTTCTCAATCGACTGAATTACGATTGATTGCAGAATGATTTAAACTAATAATTTACTTAACACTATCAACATTTGTCAATAGTATGACATAACCTATAAACTCAGTTTCTCAACTTTTGTGTCAATCTAACAATTAATCAATCAATCATAGTTTACGATAATGAAATATCAGTGTACAATTATTTACCTTTATTGTTGTAGTTGTTGTAAATGACGAATCTAAGCACTCCACATTTTCACGAATAAACATAGTTATCTGCTTTATCCCGTGCGGCGGACCCACAGTTATCTGTTTTTATCCCGTGCGGCGGTCCCACTGGACGGGCATCGTAACGTTACCGGGCGTTACACTTTTTCATGAGTGACTCCGAGCCGCAACCTAATTTAAGACGTTGTCACGTCAAAAACAGCTAAGCTGAACAACGTAACTTTAATCCTCACGATATGTAATTATTTTCATGTTATATTGCGTTATATTAGATTATAAAATCCATAATATTTTAAATTAAGAAAAAACTTCCCTTATTACAAATAATGTTCGGATTACCCATAGCATTACACAACTATGTCTAATAATGTCATTTAAACGTTGCTATTCGATAAAGATACATGTAAAAAGGTGTATTGAAATAACTACATGTATTAGAGACCAATATATGACAATTTATTTGGAAACACAACTTTTATACGCCGAAATTAATTTATGTTCGATCTCTTTTTTTCCAAAGCACTTGTAACAGTTTAAAATGTAACCATCATAAATGAATCATTATGTATATTGATATTTCAATTCTTTACTTTGTCTTTCATGGTAAACCTGTGTCATATGCAGAATTGATTTGTATTATTAAACAGTGTTTTAAGTTCTCACAAGCAATTGCTTTGTACCCCAATAGTGACATAGAGACTTCTTACATGTTTCAAACTCTGTAAGAGTAGCTGATATTTGATTTAAATGTAAAAGTACAAAATTTATTAGACGTATTGATTGTTAAAATTCTTAATATTTATAAGATACGCTGTTAAAAAATAATAATTTTTTTCTTAGAATAATCAATTAGTGAACGAGAAGGGGTTTGATTGATAAAGTGTCTTTCCAAAGCGACCTAAACACTCGAGATACTTTAGGCCTACGTCATTCAACCCCGAGTGATGCCTACTGAGTGTCTGCGAGAGAGCTCTCAAGTTCAATAGATAAATATACATTACCAGTAGAGAGTGTCTGTAAGTTAACAATAGAACTTGAAGTACTTGATTACAAATTAAAACTGACAATTACACTTTTCAGTAGTTGTCTTTTCACTTTATTCCTAAAATATGAACTTATTTAAGTATAAAGACGTTTAAAATATCACAAAAACCACAAAATGGAAATAAATGTAATTGATGCAATAACCTAAACGTTTTGATTCTAATTTGAACAATGTTTCAGCCTGGTAAGTTTTTAAAACTGACGCATTTTTGTCAAATTTAAGTAAGAAATGGACTGATTTTTCACATCCGTGTAGAAATTTACCACCAGTAGCTTATTTTACGATGGAAATAATTGCAGTTGAAGATGACATCTGAATGAATCATGTTTATTAGATATTTTATTGGCACAGCTCATTCAAGAAACGTGTGCAAAAATACACTTCAAACTTCCTGCTTCGTCATTACATAATCATCGAACTGTCTTGTTTGATGAAGCCAACGAAGTTAATAATCGTTTGCTGTTACAGTTTAGTCGTATATAGCACAGCAAAAGTCATTCGGACTTAATAAAACCGAGGAAACTATAAATAAGATTATCAGTCCTTGACACAATTTTATTTTGTTGTCAAATGGACAGATACTAAGAAAGATATGACTCGATCACGAAATAGTTTTCCTCGACAGAAGATAAAGTCCCATCCAGTTTGTCACCAGACAAATTTACTTAATACTAGAAAAAAATAATCTTATCAGACACATTTAAGAACAAGCCATTCAACTTGGACTTTTAAAAACAAATTGAAAATGTTAATAGCTATAAACTACTTAAGAAAAATATAATTAACTATCATAACTATATTGAGCACAGTAGGGAAATGTTTGGAGCAAGAAGAGTAATGAGACTTCTTTAAAATAATACAAATATATGTATATATATATATATATATATATATATATATATATTATTTTCGTATATATATTGGAGTTTAATGTATTTTAGAGTTCCGCAAGAGGAACAACCTTTCATACGTCAGTATCAAATACTTCAGCAAAATGATATCATTGCTCTCTGTTCAGCACATGATAAACATTGTAGTATCCATTAGCTACAGCAAAATATAATATCACTATAAATGGTAAAATTCATAAAAGGAAAGGTATGTAATATAGTGTATATTATTTTGATATGGAAATGACAGGATGAGCTCCTCGGAAACAAATCCCCGCTACTGACGATTGAATATATACTGATATAATACTGATAAAATTGCAATTAAGATATATAAACTACGGATACACACAGTTTCTCTTCGTATATTTTGGATTAGCTTAAGGATCATCCTTAAAAATTCCAAGTCCTTCAAAGGTGTTTTTAGACGTAGCAAGACTTAAATAGTTTTAAAACAAACATTCCAATAGTAAAATTTTTATGTATGTTGGACCTTTCATTTTCAATAAAAAACATCATCAGAGCCGCAACTTAAATTAAACTTGAATTATAGTTACTCCAACTGCAATTATCCTCGCCTTAGCCTGTGGGGGCCAGAATATTGTTTAAAAGATAATCGGCCTCTCCTTTTGATTACAGAACATTTGATTAGTGACAATTCATAGATTTAATTAATTTTTGGAAAATTTAGTTTTCTTTTTGTTAGACTTTTTTAAGGCTATATTATCTGTAATAACATATATAGAAATTATGCACAACTGTTGAAACTAAACATTACTGTTTTACAATAACAGTCGTATGAAAGTAGTTAACATGATTTCTATACGTTGTTGTGATTAATGTTCCACAGTTTGGGAGTTTATTTTAGTAAACAGTGCTTATACTTAGTAATAATTTCACAACTGGTTAAGAATAATTCGCAATTTTATGTTGAAAAAGATTAACTAGAAAAGACACGTTACATTTTTTTAATAGTTATCATTCTTGTCAAAATGTTACACAGAGTTTATCTGAAATTTAACCTCCAAGTTTTTATATACCAACAAGTCTTACTTTCTTGAAAAAATTTATTGTTTTTTAAAATATAAAAACAATAAAACGATGAGTTATATTTGGAAATATTATAGTATATTTTTATTTCACCTTTGTTTCCTGAGCGTTAGCGAAGTCAATCTTTTGGTACTGTGATAAATATCATTTCTGTTTGTATATAAAAAATCTTGCTTAGTATATGTTGGGTTAGCTTATAGATCACCCTCATTTATTTCAACCCCGTCATATCAATATGTCAGTTTCTTGGGTGGTATTTCAATTTCCGAATAGCCTCAAGATTTCTTGATTTCTTAGTAAATGGTTCTTGCTTGTTGCTTATTGGTCTATGATATGTTATTCTTACTCACTTTTCCATTGTAAAAACTCACTAATTAATCAAAATGAACGTAAGTGACTTATTAATATATAATTAATTAAATAATAAGGCTAATATTTAAAGTACTAAGCACATACTAGAATAAGCGTAATCTTGTATTATGACAATAATAAGTTGTTTATAAATGTATTATAGTGATACAGATAGATAATGCAGTTTACAAAAACGATAAAAAAACTTAATTATGTCCAGTTTATTAAATAATATGTCCGTGTTTAAATGTACATTGTAATATTGTGTAATAGTTGTAACAATTAATATTTAATTTGGATCAGTTATGTAAATCAGTATAGACTACGCGTCGTATTCGGATCAAAGAATAAAGTAATCCCTAGCTAAGATCAAATGACGTAAATATAATTAATTAATTCTTTACTGTGTCAAAAAATATAACTCGACTTTGAAAAGAATATTTATTTTAATCTCCTTCATCGATGAAGCTCATAAATATCAGATTCAATATATAATTAGTATACGAACTCAATATCAGAAGACTTCTAATTATTTTCCTTAGTAATACTTTGAAATTCAGTTGTAATTATTTATGTTTATAAATAATAAACCTTTCTTGAAAGAAAGTTTTATTGCAGATAAATTAAAAAAGAGGAGATAATATTTTATTAATGTGTTGTAAAAATATTAAAGGACAGGAGGATTTTAAACTTGAATAAGAAATATGTGGTAAATACAAAATACAAATTATTTTAAAACTATTACATTTATCAAATTATTGCTAATAAAAGCATCTTAAATTTTTAAACTATGTTGACATGTTATGAAAATCATAAAAATGTTAGTTTGAAATATAAAAGCGTTGTTGAAAATGTTGAATTTATTTGGTTTACACTTATTTATTATATAAATAATTTAATTTAACACAAAGTATACCTGCTACACAGCTAATGTATAAATATCAAACTATGTTAAACTCCATCACTAATGTATATCAGTTGTTTCAAAAGGTTTAAAACCAGCCAAAGTCCGTAACTTGAGTTTTTAAAAAACAAACAGTCTTCAGTCACGTTTTCATACTACTACCGAATGTCCAATATCAAGTCAAGACTGAAATATATATATATATATATATTTATATTTAAACTAAGTGGCCAGAATACTGGAATATCTTCCTTATTCCTTATTTTCAGAAGTGTTATTAAGTCATTTAAAAAGGACATGCTCATGACACACCAAAAGGAAATCTACACGAACTCGTATTCCAGTTTCTAAGAAGAAACACTAGTAGGGTAAATTTAATGAAAAGTGTAAGCTCAATCCCTCTACGCTTGATCGCATTGCTTTTCTTTGCAAGTAGGTTTTCTTTTCTCGTCGAACGTCTTACGTGATCTTCACTTACTTCACCATTCCAATCCTCTGGTAATCATCTACGCGGATTCTTTACTGAAGTACTTATTGTGAAACCGACAGTACCTCCTAATTGTAGATTTTACTGTAATTAATCGTAATTCTGAAATTAATTATTTTTATGGATTTAATAGCAGTAATACATACAAACGTTTTCTGTTTGGAATAGCCACGATGACTTGTATACGATTTGAACAGAACGTTAGGTTATGATTTTATTTAACACTGAAACCCTATAGAACATTTTTTGTAGAATTGAGTACGGTTATTGAAAGATTTCTTACTCAAAAGGGTGGTTTTTAACGGGTAAGATAATTTTGTAACACCCTGGTTTTGTTATAGATAATGTACTTTAACTCTAATGGAATTTAAAATTCCGTACAACAGTTTAAATTAAGGAAAGTTAATGATCCTTTGGGACGTGCTTAAAAACGACTTTCAACTTTCGTAAAGAGGTAGCCTTACTGTCGTAGAGTTGAAATGGAATAATTCGATAAGGAATATATGCGATGGAATAAGGAATAATGCGATGGAATAAGGCGCAGACATAAGTAAATGTTAAAGACAATGTTTCATCCAGACATAAATGTTTCTAAGCTTTCAGGACTAAGAGTGGAACAATATGTGAACGACCTGATAGCCACGTTAGGCCATGGAAGTTTAAGCGATACGCTCCACTGTAATCTTGTTTCATGTAAACTCTGTGAAAAACAAATTATTTAAACTTCCGTGATTCTTTCAAATATATGACAATTTTTTTCAACCTTGTAGCCGGTTGATCAATAAATAAATATTTTATTTCCAATCAGTAGAGTAATTGAATTTGACATGATTACGTCTGACTTGGATTATCCTTTGTTTAGTTCTCCGAAATTTTAATTTTTATGGGAAGGAAAATCATAAAGAAATCATAAAACTTCAATTCACTGAATACAACTCATGTGACAATGATCGTGGATCACACAAAATTCACCGCTGATGATGGATGCTGCCCATTTGTCTGATGGATGAACAGTCAGAGAGCATTATCAGCTCACGGAGCTAAACTTTATGTACAGCCATCACATGAACAGTTGGCAGCCATGATAATAGGCCTTACTCTTTTATCACATTGTACTGTTATCTCAGTAATACCTCGACAGAGTTAATTTGTAATGTAGTTTATAGGTTATCAATGATTACAAGTATTGCTATCGCAAGCTTTACTACATTATAGTGAACAATCCCTATTTCTAAAATATATTAAATTCTATAACATTGCACAAAAAACAATTTGATAAAACGAGTATAAATTACAAATAAGTATATCGCATTTGTTTTTCTTCAATATATTGACCTTTTACAAACATAAATAAACCTTGGAAAGGTTTGAAAATAAATTAAACATTGCATGATAAACGCAATCACATAAGCTAGTTGCTAAAATTTATGTAAATTTCTGCTAGAATTAAACACTTCAAATCACTAAAATGGTAGGATTTACTATAAAGGAGATTAATCTCAATAGAAGAAAGTACACGGAGCAATCTATATGTAAGTACCAAACTGATTGGTACTGACCAACCGATAGACACTCAACTGATCCTACATGGTCTAAGAGATCAGCTCACATTTTAAACTCTCGATAAGCCATGGCTAGAATTGTCATTGTAACTGCAACCGAAGTGTTAAGTTTTTTCATCGATAAATGTCTGAAGTATGCGGTTTTATCCGGTTTTTTAAGCACCACTGGATTTGCGAGCTGTTTTAATTAATCGAATTACTGTCTACTTTTTATGATGTTATAACATACATTTACTGAAGACTCAACTATTATACTGTTGTATTATCAAGTGACGCTTGTGCGGCCCTGATCCCGTGGGGGACTGGCATCCTCATCGGCATCAGCCACTGTCCCAGATGGGATCGTGGGTGATGTACCATCCTCGTCGTGTGCTGCAACTTCTAAGGGAGTGGCAGGGCAAGGGGAGGAAGCCACCTTCCCTTGTCACTGGAATAGGGTAGAAAACCTTATCCCCCTCTTGGTTTGGCCCTGAAATTGAGAGTAGTTACCTATCCCTTCCTTTCCTGATGTTCCCACCCCTACTTTACCAAACAACCCCAGACTAAGGTGTTATGCGACCCGTGCTGAGAGTCTCGTGGCACTGGGGGTATATTCAGTGTCTTCAACGGAGCCTTTTGGGAACCAGGGGACACCCAGTCGTAATTACCCTTATCTTCCTAATCGGGTCACTGGGAAGATGGACTGCAAATACCTGGTTCTCCTGGGTACAGAATGGAGAATGATAAACAAAACAAAACAAAAACTGAAACTCAAGAGGTAAGCGAAATTCAACCAGAAGAGCTACCGATTGAGCAATTAAGAGTGTCTGAGATGACCACAATGGAGGAAGACAGACTTCTCTTGTCAGAAGGCGAAGTTCGGCCGGAAGAGCCAAAAAAGAGGCGGCTCTCGAGAGGCGAACTACGAAAGCGGAGGATTGAAGAGGCTGTCGCTAGAGGTGAGTCGATAATCCCCCGGAAAGAAAGGCAGAAGAGGTGGGAAGAGAAAAAACCGAGGTCTGATAAAACCACACAACGAAGCCGGTTCCTCAAAAGGGAACTTGGTTGTTGTCGGGGCCTCAGAGCAAGGGAAAACTCATTCCGTACCAGCCCAAAAAACAACAAACCCCAAGCTATGCAGGTGTGAAGAGGCTGCGATCGCAGCTGACATCTGAAGAACAAGCAAAGGGAGGGAGAAAAGAAGGAAGGGGCATGATGGAGGTGTCACTAAGAAGACACCCGGAACATATGCCGAAAAGATCTCTGTGGAGAAGCTGGCTATTGTCCGGCTCGAACACCCAGAAGTGAAACTATCGATGGAAGAAGCCAGCAACCTGGAGAAAGTGCTGGACAAACGCGCCTTTAAGAGTAAAAATGTTAGGATGTCCAGCTGTCATGTTGAAGGTGGAGCGATAGTGGTCGGCTGTGTAAACACAGAAACTAAGGTGTGGCTGGAGAAGCAGGGCCAGGAGCTGAGTCCTTGCGAAGGAGTTCAGCTAAAAATGGGTCCAGCTAAAATCCTGGTAAAGCCTCAAAGTGTCAACTTTTTATCCCTAAGGACATCGAGGTGGACAGCAAGCAAGAGCTGTTCAAAGCCCTCAAAAACCAAAATGACCTTGACACGGATCAATGGACTGCTGTTGGAGGGAAATCTAGCACCAACGGCGAGTTCGTGGTCCTTCATGTGGACGAAGACTCCCTGAAGAAGCTGAAGAATCTGGCGATGCGCCCATTTTTGGGCAGCGAGAGGATCACCTTCAAGCTGCAGGGAGGTAACGACCAATAGAGGATGACAGCGGTGTGCTCCAGATAAACCTACACCACAGCAGAGCAGCTACGGCAACACTCTGCCAGAAGATCCTGGCTGACGACATAGGCGTGGTTCTGATCCAAGAACCATGGACCGTTGGCAGCCGTGTGATGGGGATGAGCACCGCTAAAGTAATTTGATATACGATTCTGGCAGTAACAACCCTAGAGCATGTATATATGTCAGTAACAAAATCAAATCACTAAAAAAAATGGCACAAATGTGTTCTAGAGACACAGCCCGTGACAGAGTTTCACTTGCAGACAGGTGACGGCAACATCAGAATCCTGTTTGCAGCGGTTTACCTCCCATACGATTCTCCAGAACCACCGCCAACTGCGGAGATGAGGCGGAGTGTGGAGTTCGGAACCCTTATGCGGAGGCACCTGATTTTCGGTTGTGATGCAAATGCCCACCACACCGCTTGGGGGAGCAGCAACATCAACAATCGGGGTGAGTGCCTCTTGAATTTCATAGTAGAATCTAACTTAGTTATTATGAATCAAGGCCGTAAACCAACTTTTGTACAAAGAAGAGGTACAGGGGTAAGAGAAGAGGTCTTAGATATAACTTTGACTAGCAACTATATTGCAACTAAAGTTTTAAAACTGGAGTGTGATAGATGAAGCATCTGCTTCAGATCATAGGTATATCTCCTTTGACATGAGGTCGTATAAAATAAATGAGACCTATAGAAACCCAAAGAAAACAGATTGGGTAGCTTTCAATGCAGAGCTAAAAACCAATCTAGTAAGGTAAAATGGGTATCAGGGTCAAGGGGTCGAGGACATGGCGAACTCTTTGCAAAACGCCATGATAGAATCGTCCCACAAAGCCTGCCCCGTGATGGAAAAATACTCAAAGAAAAAAGCATGTTGGTGGAACCAGGGGCTGGAAACCTTGAGGAAAAACCTTCGCAGAGCATATAATACATGCAAACGTGCAGGGAACTGGGATATGTGCTCTGCTGCCCTAACAGAGTAGAATAAAGAGGTGAGAAGAGCTAAGAGAAACTCGTGGAGAGAATTCTGTAAGAGTATTGATAAGGTACCTGACTGTGCAAAACTCCAAAAAGTCCTAGTTCGAAGCCCCATAAATGTGGTGGGTACTATACTTAGGGAAGATGGGACTCACACCAAGGATCCTGAGGAGACTCTTCAGTGTTTACTGAATACACACTTCCCAGGATCTTTTCAAACCAGTGAAACAGTTGTTAGTGAATGGCGGCGAGAACCTAGAGATAGCTCGTCTAAGGAGGACTGGAACTGTGCAAAGACTGTTATCAACTACCTAGGGATAAAACGGGACCTGGAGTCTTTTAAAGCCGTTCAAATCACCAGGTACCGATGGCATTTTTCTGCTTTACTGCAGGAAAGTGGGGACTTGGTGATACCTCTGCTTCTACGACTGTTTAGAACTAGTCTAGCGACAGGAGTCATACCCTCATCCTGGAGGACCTCTAGGGTTATATTTTATCCCGAAGCCAGGTAAACCCTCCTATGAGGTTGCAAAGGCTTATAGACCAATAAGCCTAACATCCTTCTTCGTCAAGACCATGGAGAAGGTTCTGGATAGGCATTTAAGGGACACAGTCCTCATCAACCGTCCCTTACATCCAAATCAACATGCCTATTAGAAAGGTAAATCTTGTGAAACAGCCCTACACTGTCTGATTGGCAACATTGAGCAAGCTATTGAACAAAAGGAAATAGCTTTAGCAGTATTCCTGGATATAGGAGCTTTTGATAATACGAGTACTCATTCTATAGTGTCTAAGCTTACATCCAGAGGTACGGAGAAAACTGTTGTCAGATGGATAAATAACTTGCTTAAGAGCAGAAGAGCACAGGCATCTCTGTACGGAGTCACAAGAGAGGTCAAAACACAGCAAGGATGTCCAGCAAGGTGTATTATCACCAAGCCTGTGGAACATAGTTGTGGATGACTTACTCTGGACTCTGAATGAACAGGGTATGTATGCTCAAGGCTATGCAGATGATGTTGTCATACTCATAAGAGGCAAGCATATGGTTACGTGTCTGGAAATGATGCAGAGAGCACTGGCCATTGTGGAGCGATGGTGTGACGAAGAAGGACTTGCAGTGAATCCTTCGAAGACCGTCATGATACCATTTACAAATAGAAGGAAACTGGAAATCACACAGCCAGTCCTATGTGGGGGCCAGATACAGATAAGCAGGGAGTTCAAATATCTAGGAGTCAAACTAGATGATAAACTCACCTGGAATAGTCATCTGGAATACATAATCAGCCGATCTCAGACTACATTGATGATGGTGAGACGTGCGGTAGGATGCAAATGGGGGCTTAGACCCGATATTGGCTGTACACCAGAGTCATCAGGCCAATGATGGTGTATGGATCAGTGGTATGGTGGCAAAAAGTCCAACAGGTGATTGCCGCAAAAAACCTGTCAAAGGTACAGCGGTTGGCATGCTTGGGGACAATGGGCGCCATGAGAGGAACACCAACCGCTGCTATGGAAGTAGTGGTAAACCTCCCACCCCTAGACATATTCGTCATAGGAGAGGCTAGGATGGCTGCCTACAGACTGAAGTGCAATGGGAACTGGCGTCATCACCATGCTAGTAAGCACTCCAAGATCGTTGACATTCTCAAACTGGATATTCTAGAAATGATGTCTGACAGAATGGCAAAGGTTACGGACTGGGAAAAACCATTTCAAGTCAACATTGTTGAAAGGAAGGAATGGTCAAAAAGTGAGCCTGACTACATGAAGGAGGCTCTAACCTGGTACACGGACGGGTCAAAGACTCTG
This sequence comes from Homalodisca vitripennis, assembly GCF_021130785.1. Classification (NCBI taxonomy): domain Eukaryota; kingdom Metazoa; phylum Arthropoda; class Insecta; order Hemiptera; family Cicadellidae; genus Homalodisca; species Homalodisca vitripennis. The sequence continues at coordinate 31,058 of NW_025776636.1, read as the reverse complement.
AAGGGTACTGGGGCAGGGGTCTGGGGAGCCAGACCTAGGGTTAACTTAAGCTTTAGCCTAGGTAAACTGGCAACTGTCTTTCAGGCTGAACTTACAGCCCTTGCAGAATGTGCAAGAGTTAATGTGGAAAGGGGCTACAAAGGCAAAACCATCTACATTAACTCGGACAGCAGGGCTGCTCTGCAGGCCTTGGCCAACCATGACTGTAATTCGAAGACAGTCTGGGAATGCCGTAAGGTCATGAAATTGCTGGCGAAAACCAATAAAGTTATTCTAACTTGGGTGCCTGGACATAGAGGAATCACAGGAAATGAAGGGGCAGACAGTTGCGCTAACTTGGGAAACCAACTGTCCTCTTACCGGTCCTGAACCAACGTGTGGGGTTCTCATATAACTTAGCACGTAGATCAGTTACCAAGTGGATGGCTAACAAACACCTACAACATTGGAGAAATACTGAGGGGAATGTACAAGCAAAGCGGATGCTTAAGGGACCATCAAGTAACATTGCAGCAGATGCCATTAGAATGAGTAGAACGGAGATCCGAAAGGTGACTTGTTTTATTACAGGTCATTGGATATTCCGAAGTCACCTGAACAGAATTACGATTACGTAATTACGATTTTACACTCTACAGACTAATTTTTCAATAATTAAAAACTTTTTCTGTGTTTATTTGGTTTAGAAATGGGAAGTTACAAACATTGGCCACATGAGGTAATAAATAATAATGAATTCTTAAAAATAAACACGTGACGTAGTGCAGAACTTACTGTAAGTTTTCTGTGAGAATATTGGTATAGAAACTCACGAAAAAAAAACAGTGATAGATCTCTTAAATATTTCTGATGCTGAAAGTTTTCGAAGGAAGGGAAACTATCAACATAATATACAGGCCGGATTGTGACACAAAGAGCTTATGATATGACGCCGTGTCGTGCGTCACCCCGAGTCGATGAGATATGTTTATAGCAGTTTCGATATGGGCTAAAGTTACTTGTGTTCACAAATCCTATAGTTTCCTTCATCTTCGGCCATTCTGTTCCCTATTTAACTTTTTTTATTTTGAGAAACGTTGAATACTTAGCTACTGTGCTATACCAAAGACATGTAATGGCAGATCAGCTACAATTAATTAATATTTCCAAAATGCCGCATACAAATTGGTATCGTAACGGTATTGACGCATTTCTTCATCTAAGTTTACTTCTTTCAGTATGAAACAGAAAATATTTTTACTGTAGGAGATATATTATTTACAGAACACTTAAAGAACAGTAAGTATGTCAAACTATACTTAAATTATAAAAAATTGTGAAACAAATAAATTATTTAGAAATTGTTTGACACCATATTTTACAAACATAATATAACCATCGTAACCATAATAATTAGTCTTATTTCTTTCTAATCTGCGATAGCAAAAACTATAGTGATCAAAACAATCTCAAAGATATATTCTATGATTTGTTTCCAAAAGTTTTCAAGGCCATGAAGCAAAGTGCTTGTACAAAATATATGCTCGTTTGTAAAAAAAAAAATAAAATACGATATTATCTACGGTTTTTTATAAGGAAAATTGACCAATAATATATTGTTTATTTGTCCTACTAGGGTTGAACAGTGAGGACTGAAAATAACTAAAATTTGCACTCGTCAGCTGTGGCGCGCTTATTATCTCAAAACAATGCCACAATTCGTATCTCAGTTTATCCATTACTTAGTTTGGTATTTATTAATATATAGCTAAAAAACTGCCAAAATTTTAACAAGTAAATCAATGCAATATTCGTGTTATAAAATCAACTTCCACATTCTGGCGTTCATCTTTTCAATGATTTATTCATTATGATAATTTATTGAGTACTTATAATTTGATATTGAACTCAATTATATGATTTCATGTGATAATTTTTATCAAAATAAAACGATCTTCACACTACACTGAACCGTGTTACTGACAAGGTAGAAGTACGCCATACCACGCATGAAACTACACTGAATTTACATGCAAATATTCAAAATTTATAAATCATCTCATTCTTCAGATATGCTGCGGAAAGATTGATAGAACTCATTTTTTATAAATGAAGTTTCATGCACAATTATAAGTCTACATTTGAGTTTTTATCTTCTCAACATATCTTACCAAATGATACATTCAGATTTTCGTTCACAAAATCAGCCTTCATATCAGTGTTTAAATAATACAAATCTACAAACCAATCACCACAAAATGATGTTATATGTGTTACAAGAAGAAGAAGAAAGAGTGCTTTATTTAAACGATTACAAATAAGGTAACATGATAATCCTATGATAATATTTGCACTATAAAACAATGGTATTAAACCGTCTGTTTGGTTGGTCGCTACATTTAAATATATATATATATATATATATATATATTTAAATATATATATATACACTTTCCACATTTGCGCTACATGTAATAACATGCCATATGTTTAAAATCTTTTATAAGAGTTTGTTTCCAAATTTATTTATTCTGCTGTTTTCTCGAGACCACCATGGTTTACTTTATAAAACGACAGTGATATTTGCTTGTATTACACTGACAAAGTTCCTGTGATACTTGAGTTACAGGAAGTATCTTTATTAAAAAATATTATTTAACTTAATTATTTTATTTACTTTAGCTTAGTATTTGTATAACATTATACAGTTTTTTTTCTGCATAACGCTTTTAAAAACGTTTTATACTTTAACGAATCTTTTTTACAAGGTGAAAATAACAAAATTATTGAAAGATGGATTTTGCAGATGAAATAGAAATATCGTTTAAACATTTGTTACATTGGTCATAAGGGTAACCAAGATGGGAAAGAGGAAATTTCAAAATAAACCAATTTTTAAATATAGTACAATCACATAACGTTTTAGTACGTGGTATAGTGCCACATGCAAACCAAGTTATGCATAGAACCAAAGTATGTTACGCGAATCATGGTGTGACGTACTCCTAGTTTGTTTTTGTATCTTCAGTCTGTTTTTCCAGTTATGGTTAGAACTTGAATACACCGCAGTGCCTTAAATGAGAACAGTGTGACGCTGAACTAGTAATCGATGCAGTGAATATGAAATTCCTCTCGAAAATTGCTCGAAAGTTTTGCGTTGGTGTCAATACACTTCAGGGTCCCATGTGTGTAAATGCATCTTAGGTTTGGTCTATCGTATTCGAATGAATTTTTTGTTATTAAGTGTTTAAATTTTCAGCCTCATTATGTTTGGGCGCGCAGGCTCCATTAAATTTTACGGCACATATTAAATCGATCGTTAAACTATCATCTATTATCTGATTGCGTCATTAGATCAGGATTTAATAGCTTTAGTTTACAGGCAAAGCTATAATTTCACTACCTGCCATAATTATCGTACAGATAAGCGATTTAAACTACTCTCTTATTATTTTATTTCTTATACTACAGTGACATGGTGTCTTAATGACAATTAAACATCCTACACGGCTGAAGCCACCTATCGGTTAGTAATTAATCAGTTATAACCGGTTGGTATGATTGTATTTTACTCTCGCTTTTACCGTTGTTATTATTTAAAACATTTTCAGTCAGACCTTTGAATTTTAATACTAATTTAAGGTTACTTTATTATAAAACCAATATATAATTGACAAGAAGCCTAAATAACAAATGTTGTATTCAAATGCTGTGGGCAATTTTACGCAATTTTTGATCAGTGCCAAACTCTTTTTTTGCAAAATTGATACAAGAATGAATGAAGAACAATCAGCACACTTTCATTGTCAACTCTTCTATAATATGTCAATTTTAAAGATTCACTCGTCTCAATAGATATTTTATGTCATTACAAATTTACAATACACGTTGCATGTGTTTTGGAAAACCGAGGGTAATTTCATAGGGCATATCTTTTATTAGGAAATAAAAAAAACTCGATGGCAAAATGGACGATAAACTGAAAACACATTCTTCGTCACATAAAATACAATAGCTTGTGCAAACATCACATATGACAAATGTGTCTCCCATCTATTGCTATGGGTTTGGAACCTATTTCTAATGCTTCTTACGTCATACATCTTTACAATACAAAGGTGACAATAAATATTTTTATTCAAATAGGAATAAAACATTTTTCTTATAAACTCCAAAATTCTATAGTCTAGATCGGTACTCTTTAATGAAATATAAGTAAATAATGTAATAGATTGTTGATTGTTGACCGTATGTTGATTGCTCAAGTACTTGCATAACATTTCGCTAGTTAGTTATCATTATTCTCATGTGGGATATAACAATAGTCTTTTATATCTCTTAAACAAAGAGTGCTATTACAGCATATGCGAAGCGATGTATTTTATTTTAGAGGTGAAGAAATATTTTAACTATGTCTCTACTTCCAGCCGTTTCTGTCATATAACTTAACTCATAAGGGGTTTTCAAATAAACTTTAATGCTATTATAAATTTAAATAACCTACTGAAGCACATATTTTTCAAGGCATTTCATAAGGTATTCCCTACAGTTTTGAAAGCCAACTGCTGAAATTCTCATATTACAGTATTCTTTGTTCGTATCAGTTTAAATGATTAGTAGCAACTCTATTCTTAAGTGGCTTTGCTCTCCTCACTTCAGGGAGAGAACTTATCTTCAAATATCGACCGCAAAGATATTAAAACAGTTTACCAGATACATGTTATCCCCATTGACCAACGGAGATGCTTCTGATCTATATATATATATGAATGTTTGTGTGTTTGTTCTTTATGGAATCGTAAACTATATGACCGATCATTATGAAAATTTGTATGTACACGTATTTTTCCACGGAGAAGGTTTATAAGCTGTGCCCATTGATGTAACTCACCACCAAGCGGCGCTGCAAAAGATAAAAGGTTTCAAAGTGCCTGCACACTATAAACTGCAATTACGAGACAGTTACGTATATTACATAGCCAAACACTATTTGGCGGCGCTGAGTTATTATGTATATTTGTCTTTAAGATACATTTCTGATTGAACTTAAAGTTTGAGTGTTAGACTACTTCATAATAAAGTACATGTTCGTGCACAATGGCTATAAACATAAACATATTTTCTTGATCGTAGCAACAAGGCAAACTCTACATCGGCGTTGTAAATATAATTCAATTAAACCAGAAGTTCACATACACGGGCAAAGCTTACGAAAAGCGTGCATAGCCGCAGGAAACAGCTAGTATGCTATAATCCGTTTTATCCTAGTAATATCCGTTTTATTATAAATACTAACATTTTAATAGGCTGTTTGTCTGTATGGATTTTTTGTTTGATGTTTCATAAACAAGTAGAGATATTAAACTGTAATTTGGTACAATTATTTTTGTTCCAGTTTCAAATCAAGAGAAAAGTTAATATTTTCTCATAAAATCACGTTTCAAGACGGCGGGCTTTATAATAATAATAATATTGTTCTTGGTTAAATGCTGCATAAAAAATACTTGTAATTAAGTTTTACACCTTAGTTTTTTGAAATACAAAATAATAACTAAACATCACATAATGACAGACAGGTTGTAAACGAAGAGAGATATACAATTGATTGCATTTAGTTTTTAGCCCTTCTTGATCCGTGGGACAATCCCCTGAAGTGTTTGTAGAGTTTTGTTTACAACCCTTTACAAGTTCTTCAAGAGCGAATATAGTAAAAGAGGAAATTGATAGAAATACTTTTCGGATTGGATTTCTGTTGACAAAGCTTTGATATCCAATCGAGGTGTAAAGTAGATTTCCTGAGACCTCCGGAGTTCTTCCATTCTCTGAGTGTTTGCTTTCTTGTTTGAACTGTGTGCAAAATGCCAATCAATATTTTACTTCAATTCAAATCAGTCGATTCTTATATATTGAAATCAAATTCTTCTGACTGTTATTATTGGCTGAACTTTAGTCTATAACCATAAACAAACTGAGTACAATCATATACGACATTTTAAATTGTAACAAACTTTACTGAATTGGTTTAAAATTAGTTTTAATTCCATCATAGATGAAGCATTTGATCGAGCGTAACTTAATTAGAATTCTATTTATTTAAATAAACTACCACATTGGCTGAACGTTAGTCTATAACCATAAACAAACTGAGTACAATCATATACGACATTTTTAACTTGTATCATAGTAACATAACACATAGAAACACATGGTAATAGGATTTTGCTTACAAAATGAGTGAAGTATGTTATGTATCACATTATGTGGCAGCTTCCTAATTTGCATCGTAATCAATACTACGTGAATACAAGATGAAGTTTAAAATACAAATTTTTCAGGATTAAACTGATTTAATTAATTATAAGTAATAATTAACAATTTTGATCTGTATTAAAAATGTTAATTCGCTTCAAGAAACTGTGGATGCAATTTGGGAATAATATTACATTTCATTCAGAATAAACTAAAATCTTTACAAACTTTACTGAATTGGTTTAAAATTAGTTTTTAATTCCATCATAGATGAAGCATTTGATCGAGCGTAACTTAATTAGAATTCTATTTATTTTAAATAAACTAACACCTCGGAACTCTGGCTAATGAAATAATATGTTTTTTATAATAGTAAAAAGTACTAAGAAGTAAAATACTTTTATTAGCTACCAATATAAAATCGAAACACGATCCTTGACCTACATTTCACTCTTACGAGTTAATATTGGTCTCTTCATCACTTGGGGTCCATATAACGTAAAGTATTCCGGTAGATTTAAGCGTTACTCACTCTCAACAATTCCACCCTGTGATGTGAATATACGAATATGGTGTAACCTGGGTAATATCGTATGATATCTAACATAGTCTATGATGTGTCTTGGTTCTGACAACTATAATCTCTGAGAAATAAATATCGGGGGTGTAGGTAACGTTAGGTGCTACTGTATAGCCAGGGCCGTATCTAGGGTAAATGGCACCAGGAGCAAGCGTATCCTCGTTTGCTCCGCCCCCCAAACAACATAAATATAAAAAAATAAGTACATTATAACATTATATTTTCTAAATTTAATCATATTATAAATACATATATTTATTGAGAAGCAGAATGTTATGTCAATCTATTTTATAATATATACCTGTAACCCTGTGGTTGTGTTATGTTTACGCTTCCTACTTCAGCCCAAGACCGTATATAACTACCGTACCAATAGGTTTTACTACCACCTTTTTGTCACTCTGCTCCTCCGTCTGCTCATTTGACCTATTATGCCAAGTTATTCAAAAAGGATGGAAACGTAAAGTGAATATATTTACATATGAATCGTCACAAAACTGAACGTGTGAAGAATACTACAAAACTGGACAGGTGGTACCTTACTTTGCATTTATAAAATTAACTAGTTGTTACGTACCTTACTTTGCATTTATAAAATTAACTAGTTGTTACAACAATGGAAATGGCGTGTTTCTAATTTTTTTATAAGGTATTTTTTACTTTGGCTGCTTGATTTATTGCCACTAAACCTTTGTTAAATTTTATAATATGGTCCCAGATAATTTTTTGGGTTGCTATCTCAAAGAAGTGGCCGTCACTATTTGAGACGTTTTCTGGTCAGATTAGTCAAAGACAAAGTTTAATACTATTATATGTCTGAAACGCTATTTCAGCGCATAACGAAAACAATGCAACTCATAACACAGAAAATGCTGCAAAGTGTGCGAGCCGAGCTTATTAAATTTATGGCCTAATTATTTCAGAGTAACAACATTTCGAACTTTTAAGGGGAATATTAAAACTGTTTAATGCGCATTACAACTTATGAGTATTACCATAACTTTTTACATGTTCGATTTGTACCACTTATATAAAAGAAATTATTTTTAAATTTGTAACGGATTTGAAATTGATATTCAGAAAATCTATTTGAAATGCAATACACATATTTTATTGTATTCTTGTATACAACAAAAAATATTACACAACACCAAGTTACACTAAATCTGAAAAAATTTTAAAACAAAATAATTTTGTTAAAAGTAAAGCTATAACAAATAAAAATGTGTTATCATAAAAAATATTTCATATAAAGTTTTTTAACTCAAGTAATATATTTTAATGTAAAATATAGGTCGTGATATACGTGAACTCAAATCGTTCTTACCCATCACAGTGACTAAATCAGGAAAAACTGTACTAAGATTAAGTTTATTCTTATAATAATGAAGTTCTAATAAAATATTACTCTTAGTTAGAAAACAATTAATCACACTACAAAATTATAGAAAGAGTGCATTGATAATAATTTTTTAACTTAAAGAAATTTTTAAGATTTTGCAAATTTATAAAATAAATATAAAAAATTAATGAATACTAAAGTTGATAACAATAAATTTTTAATAATCCAAAACTGTGTTCGAATAATTGCCAGACGAACTCAGTGACAGGAGGAACTTCTCTTTCCTCTCAGTACTCCGATACGCTTCAAGAACTTATTCAGATCGGAATTACTCCCGGGGAAGAAGCACGATAACTTGAAGACGTCCTTGCATCAATAATAAAATCAAAAGTAACATAAATTCATCATGTACGTAGTAATAATTTCTTTAATAGTTACAAAATCGGCTTTCAAAGTTCTGCTGTTTACTATCACTTTAGTTACACGTGGGTTTATATAATTTATTCTTACAACTAACTTTAAATTATTAATTTTCTATTTGGTTTTCATAATATTTAATTTTAATCAAATTTGAAAATGGTATAGACGTACAAATATTTATTCAGTTGTAATGATTATTTTTGCCCCTTTATTTGCATATACATTTATCTTATTTTACACCATTCATTTTAAGTTATCATGTACTAATACTCAAAAATCAGATCTCATAATACCAGCTAATGTATTAGGATGATTCTGGTTTAAAGAAACACATAGTCGATATTGCCTATGTACATTGTTTAAAATTTACTACAACTAGAAGATGTAACTATTTGTTTTATCGGAAAAATAGAAAGGGTGTTATTGCAGTGCTGATATACTGTCCACCAATACTTTTTAAAGCGTGAAAACGTATAGTATTCTGGTGCAACGAAGACGTAAGGACATCAATTTGAGGCAAGTTAACAAGATTTGGTCAAGGGCTATCATGAGATTTTATCGTTCATTCTGCAACTTTGAGATAAATCATTCATGTAACATTACCATTATTGTGGTTATTGAGATTTTATTTATTGTCTATAACATAAGATTTACGTGCATTTTACTTTAGCTTATTTTATTTTAACATATTAAGAACCTATAGTCATTTCATAATAAAGTTATTCATTATAAAGTTATGAAGTTATAAATAACTGTATGCATTAGCTTTGTAACTACTGTTCCAATGTATGTATGTAAAAATGTAACAATTTTATAGATGTTATTTTTTAATCTAGCAGTACAATACAAATAAATTATTCGTGATTCCAAAGCAAATAAACTTAAATAACTTACTCAATTAAAACAAAACAATTATATGTATAATCGAATGGGAATGTTAGTTTTATTTTTTGGTATAAATGGAAAGTACCAGCTATAGGCTAACTAATGTTTGTTCATGGAACGGCAGATTTTGAATACACAGCCAAAAAAGTTTAAAGTCTAAACCTGTAAACATTCCAACTGATTTATTACAATAACACCAGTTACCAGAAGTTCGCACGTAATTTCTGAAACTTTGGACTTGTATGAGCACTTCTGGTTAGAATGATGTATATTTCCAACGCCAATTTTGAGTTTGTATTGTTGCCACGATACAGAAAATATTTCAAAAAGTCTATATTTATTGCTATGGCATATTACTTGGGTCTTTTGGTTTTTTGTGCCAAAATGTATAGTAACTTTATCTATGATGTCTGCATTACAGTACTAACCAAGTACTGCACAGTGAATATTTGCTTAAATCAACAGTTAAAAATATATTTTTATAAATACTTGTAATTATTTGGTCCGGATATTTTCTTACTCTCTGTGCTCAACAGATTTTTTGAAATAAAAATGTTTAAAATAATAAGTGTTGTTAATATAAAGCTTACTCTATCCTTAGGTCCTGAACTATAAATGTATTAAACATATTGTTGTGCTGTCATCAAACAATGATTACACAGAACAGTTGATTGCATTTAACAAAATATTTCAATGATGTAGCGTTTATAAAGCTACATTGGTTTATTTTTTTTTTATTAAAACTTAAATAAAATGAAAAATTTTGGGAACAAAATATTGGTATTTAATTTTAAAATTAGATTGTGAGACTTTACGATAAAAACGAATATGTAATCCTTTGGCAAGTTAGTGCTGGTAATTTTAAATTGTTAGGAAGGGGTTCACTGCCTTGAATTGATCAAAACTTGACTTGTTACGGCTATTGTTCTCCTATTTGGATACCGCTGGGCCAATGAGAGAACACCGCGGATGTCCGTCAGAATTGGTGGGAAGGGGAAGTATATAAGCGCCAGCTCATAATTTTCCCCCTTCTTTTGGTAATTTTCGTGAATTAAGTTGATTACAGTGCGCCGTGTTTCTAAAATTTTTTCCGCGAGAGATTTGAGGAAAAATTAAATTCATAGAAACTACAGAGCAATCTGCATAATTAATTCTCGATGAACAATAGAGCATAATAGAATCATACAAGTTACATTTGGTTCAAACTTGCAAGAAAAAGTGAATGAAAATTGAACTTTTTTAATAACTTTAATAGAAATTTGGAAATTTATTAATTTATTAATTTTTAATTGCAACTGTTTTATTGTGAATTATTAAATGGTAATTATTTGAACTTTAATAATTGTTTGAGAGAGTTGTAATCTGAATTGCAAAGACTTGAAAGTTAAGGTTCAACCAGTGGAAAGAGAAGTTTAAATTTTTATTTTTGAATTTTGAGTGAACTTAGAAGTGAACATTTTTATGTTAGTTATTTCCAAGTGGTATTTGAGTTTTATTTGAAAACTTTATTATTTTATTTCAGAAGAGAGCTCTGATTTTTAGTTTGATATATTTGATTAATTTTTTAGTTTCTTGCCAAAGGACCTTTTAAAATTACTAAACGGTTTGTCAATTCTTTGTAAAAAATAGAGTGATGAAAATTTTGAAACTTTGAATTTATTAATTTGCCAGTGTAAAATAAATCCATTAATTTTATTTAGAACTGTGATTTTTATTTTAAACAAACCAGATAATATTTAATAGTTAACAATTTAATAATAAATTGTACTGAATATTCAAGCCTACTAATCAAAAAATATTTTATATCGTCTTGGATGTGTCATTGATAATTTAAAATATTAATATTCTGGAATAATAATATCTACAATCCAAGTCATTATAAATGAATGACATTTGTTTGGCATAATGCAACATTAGAAAACAAAATGGGAATTTACGTGACTTTAGAGATAAATGAGGTGTAACCCGTAGTTGTTTTTGAAGTACGAATATGCTTTTATGTTAAACAAACGGCCCATTAGTTTTTTATATAGTTGTGTAAAACATACTCACAGTGAGAGAGATAGAGAGAGGAGACTTTTTTTAACTATACATAATTTATAGTGTAATGGCAAAATATTTTTGTCCGGGAATACTTTCTTCACATTTCATATTATTAATCTATTTTTTCACTAAACACCTCTCTGGTTGAGAATTAGATAATAAAGTGGTTTTGTTCAGAATGAGGACAGACTAAATTTGAAAGCGACTGGAGCAAATCCGATTAAGTATGAACACATATTGACACCTGGTGTGGCGCAGATGTTTCAGCTTTTGCATTAGTACCATTAGTACATACATGAAATAGTTATAACTTAATGTCATTGTAACAATATTATGGATCTTGGCGGATCTTAATGGCAAATTTCATTAGTTAGATATACTTCAGTTATATTTTAGCTATTTATTGTACTAACAGCCAAAATGTGTGAATTGAAATGTTATTTTAAAACGCTTAAATATAGATTATAACATTTGATATTTTATGACGGTTGTAGTAAATATTGATAAATATTCTCACGCCTATTTTTGACTGCTATTTTTCATAAAACTTTTAATTCATAACCAATAGAGTAACAACATTAATTAGTAATTAAAAAAAAAAATCTATTGAATGGACACGTTAATAGTTTTGTGTGTATTTTTATACATTACCATTTTATTTATTCAACTATTGAACTGATTTTAATCAATGTTTGTTTAATGGATTTGGGATACCCCAGAGTGGTCTTACTATATTTTTTAAGAATCTGACCAGTATACGATCAGGAAGTAAATTTTCGTCACTTTTTGACAGACATAAATTAGGACACGTAATAGACCAAAGTGTACCAATTTCAATACCAATGTATATAGAGTTTCACCAAACATTTTAACTGTATACTCGATCAGTAGCTATCGCGCATATGTATTCAGAGAAATCGGTTTTCGTACATCAACAACTGACGGAAGAGCCTTCGTTGAATACACTACCAATTACTCCGAATAATTAATAATCTAAGTCTAAAAGTTATTGTCATTAAAATATACGAGCTCGTATTCTTCGTATTACAAACGAGAGGCATCATTTATAAGCATTTGTTAACAAAGTTTCTTTTATCAAGGATGGGTGATATAGAAGGATAACAGTATTTCAGTCATTTGCCTGGTTATACCATCGTTACATGTTACAACATGTATATGTTTATTTGTCCTTCTATATACATTCGTTATAATTTTTTGTAACATATAATAATGTCAAATGTCCAAAGTCCTTTTATAATTCTTAAAGCAGTTAGTTTCAGAGGTAAAACCAGACTAGGAAATCACAGGTAAAAATTAATTTATAATTATGACCCCAATATGGATTGTTATAGAAAAACAGAAAATTCTATAATATCTCAGTTTCAAAAGACCTCACTATCATTATTTATTTAAATATATACATATATGTAAATCTTTCCTATTACAAAAGTCATATTGAGTGCACTTATCCGAATATTACACCAATTTGTGATTGATTTGCTTAACCCAATGTTTCGTGTCTATTACTAAACAAATTCCCTAAGAAAATTAATATTACTTGTATGATTTAGTTTGTATGGGATTACACTTGTATATTTTGACATTAATTTGTAGGTGGTTTATAGTCAAGGGGAAGAAGAGCTTTTACCTTTCCCGCCAGCCTCAGTAGAAATCAAAGAAGAGCCATCAGTACAATACACATCTAAACATTTTAATCAATACAATACTTACCTCTAATAGATTTTAACTTGTTGTTATTAGAAGATAGCTAGTTTGAGTAGCCAAATAAGTGTTGCATACAATGTGAACCAAGATCGGTGATTATAGTCCGTATAAAACAGCTGATTACAATTACTACAATGAGCTATAGACTATGTCCAGAATTACAGGAAACCAATAGCAGGATATCTAATCTTCACAAGCATGATTTTAATTCCATAAATAGATGGGCACGAGAACACTACAGTAAGTAAGTTGACGGAGCATAATCAGAATTTGGAGAACAGTTTTCTTTATACAATACGTAAGTAATTAGTACTCATATTCCTAAAATTGGTCGGTAGTAATCCTGTTGTTTCTAAGATATGAGCAACTACCGCGAGTAGGAGGATGGTTCTTGTGTAAAACTCGATATTTTTTGTCATTATACAAACAAGAAGAACAAAACTCTCTGTAAGTTTAAAGTATGTAGTGACTTTTTTTAGCAGGGTCCTGTTGTTGTTTCTAAGATATGAGCAACTACCGCGAGTAGGAGGAAGGTTCTTGTGTGAAACTCGATATCGTTTGTCACTAAACTAACAGGAAGAACAAAAATCTCTGTAAGTTTAAAGTATGTAGTTACTTTTTTTAGCAGGGCCCTGTTTTTTTAATATAGAATCAACTGCATCGAGGGACAGAAAGGTTATTAAATCAAAATCGATACTCTTAGCTGTTATACATATAGACAAGAAGGAGGAGAAGCTCTGAAATTATGAAGTACGTTATTAGTTCTTGTTTATCAGTGTCCTGTTGTTGCTGGTAAGATAGAAGCTACTACCACGAGTGACTGAAAACTTTTTATGTGAAATTCAATACTGTTCCGTTGTTAGGACAAACAAGAAGAAGAAGAAGGTCTGCAATTTTGAAGTACGTATGTTGTTAGTTCTTGTTTAGAAATGTCGTTGTTTGTAACATTGACACAACTATCTGAGGGGGGAGCTTTTATGTGACATCCAATATTGTTTGCTCCTATGTTAAAAATAAAAGTTTTAAATTTTGTATAAGTATTGAGTTTCTTATTTAGTATTGTCATACTGTTGACATATAATACAATATTATTATAATTACATACAATACAGCCATACAAACATACAGTTCAATTTTAAAACAAAGTTTGTTATAGTACTCCCACTATTGCTAAGTCTGACTGAAGAATATTTCCTACAATTGATTGCAAACGAACCAAAACGTTACCTTTTTTGTACAAAATTCCGAAAATTTCAGTAGGAATTAAAAATTACTGTTGGCTTACACTAAATCCACAATTTACAATTTTTATATTAAAATATCCTTCTGCATGCGACTATTTGTTATAGAATTAAATGAAGGCATACTAAAACTGTACTATCTAATTTACATATGTATATTATTAGTTGCATTTTTCATATATACATATATAATCTTCAGAGTATTTTCTTCAGCCCACAGGTCCAGCAGATGTTTTTTACTCAAACAAATGTTCTGGGCAGTCAGATTTAATATGTAATAATTTATCGGTATAAAAAGAACCAAGTCAAATGCATTGCATAACTTATGAAAAAGAGTATCTACATATAAAATTTAGGTATGTCTAATGTAATTAATTAACTTTCTATTATTTACAAACTGTTTCTTACTTTTATGTGTTTCTCATATACGTTGTTTTTTCATACAGCAGTCCAATCTCTTCAGCAAGCTTACTGGTAACGAAACAGCAGATTGAGTTAAGAGCACAATATTAACGGGAGATTAAAACAACAAACCTAAATAGGGCTAATTTTAATAATCTGTTGTTAAAATCCAAAAAGACGAATAACATTTTATTAAACTCTAAACACGCTTTTTTTGGACATTACTGAAATATTCACTGTACATTCAGCTTCTTCAGAATATATATAATTCATTGGCAGCTTACGTAAGTTAGTGAGACTATGGATATTACACGTTAGTTATGTAAGCAAGTAAGTAATGAAGTCAACTCAATTTTAAAGGCACTGTAATACTTCCAAAACGATCACATCAATAGTTGTGTCCTCCATATACCATCAGTACATTATTAATGATAAAAATTATTAAAACCGATTTTAATTATTTGGTAACTGAAAAACATTATTTTTTTTTACTATTTAGTCATGTGTTTTATGTTTATTTCTTATGGATTTAAAGCATTTTCACACTATACGATTTATTCCGTACAAGAGTAATGAGTTTATTCAAGCTCATTAAATTATAATACAGAATGAATATACAATAAAACGTCATCATTTCCAAATATATATCTGAATCCGTACATTAGAAAACAACTATAACTACACTCCGTAAAATACTTATTAAATTTACACACTACTTCACAATACAGGATTTCTTCATCTGTGAACACGTTTGAATACGAAATACAGAAGCCTTTGAAGACATTTGTGCAGTGAATAGTATCTTGTAACAAGTTTGTTTCAATCTAACATTAAATTATTTTACTGTAAAAGTTGTTTTTTTTGGCAGAATGAATAATATGTAACAAAGTCATATCGTGGAGAGATCAAAATGTTCAAAAAGAGAATTTTTCTATATTAAAACATTTGAAAAGGTAATTGTTACTTTAAACATTGGAGGTAAATTTGTCTATCTATATAGAATTGAGCAAAAATTTGAGAATTTTATTGACTCTTTCCATTCATACATTAAAAGTCAGCAAAGTTCAATGTTACCATTTTGGTTCAATTAACCATTTTATCTGAGGGTGGAATTTCTGTTAAATGAATTTGTATTAATTATGCTGTTTTTTTGTATAAAGAAACAACAACTAGAAACGATTATAACAACTTTGATACATATTTTTGATACTATAACATTGTTACTACAATATATGCAAATGAAATTCACAGCTTGCATAAAATTTCGTGTCTAAGATGAATTTATGACGTTTATTTGTGTATCAGATAATGTAAAAGTAAAACTGTGTAACTAAAAAAGGAAAACATCCTCCTGCTTTATAAAGTATTTTATGCACAAAATTTATTATGCATAATAATAGAAAAATATAATTTAAAAATGTTACATAATTTTAAAAAATATATTGATATTATTAATGAAGTGCAATACATAATTAAATAACAATAAAATGTAGGAACTATTTCTTTTCAAAATGTAACCAAAGAATAATAATAACAACAAAAAACAAGTGAAATAAAAATATGTTTACAGTTATAATTTATAAACTATACGTCTAAAAACAATGCTTGTGCAGTTATGATCTTTATTTTACAGTCTTGAGGTTTTGATTAAGTTTGCTGATTTAACTGCTATACAACAACTTTACCATAAATTCAATTTAGTTAATGTAAACACTATAAGCATATTTTATTGAAAGGAAGTTCTTATTAAAAATTCCAGTATTAAATCTGATGTGTTAATAAAATATAATTATTCTGTAAACATGTACTATTTCTTATTAATTCGTTCCTTTGGGCACCAAAATAAATATAGATTCACCTTTTGAAGAAAGTTTAGAAGCATTCACCTGGTTTTCTTAAAATCCATTGAGAATTTCCCCCAAAGATCGTCAGCCACGCTAGTTTCGTTTGAGTTCGAACTACGAGTGTATCAAAAGAGTTAAAAATATAAAATATTAATTTTCTTAATTCAAATTTTAAGCTTTGAACACCTGAACTAATCGTTCTAAATGTAAATAAAAATTAAATCAACTCACAATTCTCTTTATCTAGTTATAAAAACGGCGATAAAACTGTTATTAAAGTGGCAGATGGTCGGTTTTAGGGTCTCAAGCTAGGTCATAAAATCTGGGGAAAACGTACTTCCATAATGTAACTCTTTCGATATATCTCCAATTTGAATTCTACCAAGAGCAACATGGCTGAAAGCCATTTTAATTCTTAAGAAAAATTCCTCTATAAATTTCAAGAAAAACCAGGTAATGCGCTGATAAATTCCAAATGTACTATCGGTTTCAGAACTATTAGTCCGTAGACGTACGTGGCTGGTACTATAACTAGCGTTTAATTTTTTGCGTGTCACGATCTATAAAAAATGATCAGTACCGTAAATTATTAAAATAGTTTGGCTCAATATTTAGAGCCATCTTTGGTTAACGGATATCAAACCGTAAACATTAGTCGCATTTATTCCACTTTAAATGCGCTCATAGTGGATGGAACGTGCAATTTTAACAGGGAGCGCCCTCTAACCCCAAACTTATACTTCCCAAATAGTCACTCCGAATTAAAAAAAAATGTCCTTTGAAGACCAACAACAATGAGATATATCTTCAGTTTTATTTCTTAAGTAAAAAATAAATCAATAAATTCTCTCTAGGAATGAGATAAAAATAGAGGTAGAAGAGGAAATTTTCAATTAAAAGAGAATATTTTATCCTAAACTAAACATAACTAAAATAAAATAGCAAAACACAATATTTTTAATAAAAGAGTTGAGTATACTTTTTCCTAGTAAATTGTTTGCTACCTTGAAACAATATAAGTCATCGAAAAGAAAAAATATGGATGATCGTAAACAGTATATAACAAACATCAAACAAATAAACTACTCGTTCTTATTACTGTCTCGCTAGGAGCACATTGAGAGCTGCAACAGAGAAACTGTAAACACACCCCCCTATTCTCACTATTTGCTGATATACTGCTAATATATTCATAACTATAACAGTAATAATATAAGCAGTGCCATTGCTGTCTGTTCCATGTTATTGTACAAATTGTGTACTACATTGTTTGTGTGATTCTCAATACATAATGAAGAAAATGAGAGCACAATAGACTTTATTTACAAGTTGTAATTTTGGATATCAGGTTCAGGCCCTCTCAGCGTACTTCTTGAATATCTTAATATAGTTGTGCACTTTTATATGAAAGATCGCATATATGAAATATAAGTTTTAATTAAGATGCATTATCATTATTTTTCATATTCATTCAAAACAAAGTACTTTGGGTTTTGTAATGGCTTCGCCTTTATTAATTTCGTGTTATTCTGCTTCGCAATATACTTGGGGTTGAAATTCTCTATATAATAATATTGACTTCATAATAAATTAGCTTTTACTTTTATATTTTCAGTGATTTTATAATGATTGTTGTTCGTATTACTTTAACCCAAGTTTCTCAGCTTTAAAAATTCCCAGCCACCACAATCATAACTGCCCTTTTACTCCTATACATATTTACATATTACAATTCTTATATATAAAACTGGTATTCTAAATAAATTATATTACTGTGGGAGATTTGTCTGAGTAGCACCATAAAAGTCAAAACTATTTACATAACTGTGCAATTAAATTATTCTAACCACCATCACAGAATACAAATACGTATGATATATTAAAACTTTATATCTCATGGAATTTCTCATTCATCCCGGACAAACCAGCTAATAACCCAATTGAAACATTATGTACATCGTATTTTTATTACAAAAAATCCATCCGATTGTACACGTTAATATGTAGATAAATAATCTTTGACATTCAATCATACAAAACCCCATCCTCCACATCACTACAGTCTGTAGCGTCGCTGTAGCCATTCCCCTAACCACGGAATCTCGGAATGTGATCTGTAGAAAATGTGAACCACAGACGAAATGTTCACCAAGTCCGGTAAAGGAAGGATATCAACCCCGCCATCAGGTTAACACATAGACAATCTTAGCAGTTACTCGCGTGGCATATTGTGCCATGTTTCGAGTACTGGCTTCACCTCTTAATCAAGATTAATGATACAATTAGTATATGCAAAGAGCTAAACTCACAAGACGCCAGTTGTCTAATGAATCAGACTCACCGTTCTTGTGTACTGAGGATTGTAATAGCCTACTTCAGAAAACAGGGATTTTGGAATCTGTGAAACCCCTATAAAAGATGTCACACAAAACGTATGCTCCAGAACCACGCTTCTTGTTGGCCCAATATGGAATCGTATCGAGGCTCGGAGCAGTTCTAGAAATCTCTTAAGCTTGGTTAAGACCTCACCGGTTATGATCAAAGTCATTAAAGGTAGCAGCAAACGCAATCCTACGTAGTAAAGCGTTCTGAACCTCAATAGGGCGTTCATGGAGAGTAAACGGGTCAAGGGGAGGACTGTCACTAACAGGATGCTCAACACCACATAGTGTCTCCTCACCTCCACCGGCGCTGAGGACTTAGGTTAATGTCGATATCTCTAGAGCTATATTTATCCCCAGTCGGTGGCCATCCTATCCGCTGCTACCTCTGGACGAACGACTCCAGCAGAAAGGAAGCCATCGTAGTCTAATCCCCAGCGACAGTCGCAACACTCTAGCAGATCCTTTTCCAATTTGGTATGAATATTTTATGGCTTGCTTCTTATAGCTGGAGTGATCCCAAAAACTTTTGGAACCAAGGGGCTGTTCTAGCAATGTTTAAAAGAAGTTTTCGCCACAAAAATTAAATGATTTGCCTTAATGTGAAAGCCTGGTATCATTCAAAATGACTAAAGGATGCCAAAGGCTACAATGAAAGCTTTGGATCAAGTAGTTATTCTGAGCCTCTTATAATTGGATGGATTTGAATCAAAATTTAAACACTCTAAGAGTTCTTTTTTTATCCAGGGTTGATAATTATCAGGTTTAGAGTCAAGGGATGGTAAACTTTCAAGGTCAATGTTACATGAGATTTCTCAGTAGAGAATCCTGTGTAAAGTTTGATAATTACTTTATAAGTGTGATGATATTATTTGTTCAGTTATTTATAGAGTGTATACCTAGTATTTGTATATATAAATAAATATGTGTGTGTGTTTGTTGTACAAAATTACTTTTGAATTCAATAACGGCCTAAAAAACACGATCGAGTTAAAGATTGGTACAAACACTTATGTTAAATTCTTCGGGTAAGTTTGTTGGTCAGCTTTGTAAGTTATTTCGCTTCAGTATTCCGGCCGTTAAAATTTATTTTGGTTCAAAAACCTGTTATTTATTGATGAAAATAAATAAATAAAACTAATCTGAAATGCGTATAACATTTCCTAGACTTTCTGTAAGTAGCAACAATTTTGTATCCCAGCGTTCAAAACATTGAGTATATGTAAATCACATGAGAAATAAATGTTTTATGTTTCAGCCGTCACAAAATCTATCCATTGCACTTCATCAGATTTAGCCGGAAGGAGTGTTTATATTATCTTCAAATAATACTTTAGGTTATCCACGTATCCTTTGCGATAACTGAAAATCAGTTTTTCTTCACATAGGAATATATATTCCTAGAAATATGGATGCCGTTTCTGTAACTAAAATGTTGAGGACTTTAATAATGTTACACAAAGTTCTCTTCTTAACCACCATATCCTCCAAATCTCTTTTATACAATTTGATTCTATCAGATTTCATAGCGATCCAAAAATGTGCTATAACATTTATTGTACTCTAATAACAACCCTCTCAATTAAAGTACTGGTTATTAAAAATAGTTTAAATAACATTTTAATCTGTTTTAATTCTAGATTATTTTATTCTATGGTAAAAATAACTCTTTCACATTTGCGTGCTTATTTAAAATTTTCTCCCATACATGGTATTGCAACACAAATCTGGGATCTTGCAAACAGAGAATATGTTCAGATTGAGATTGCACTTTCGAGCAAAGTTGTATAACATACAGTTTTCCACAAGAACGTATAAGTGGCCCTACATTGTTTCTGTCAATGTGATAAATACGAATTTACACTTTGGAATGTGAAGATAATTCAATACGTCAACAATATGACTATTTGTTCAAGTAATAAAGAGAAAATGATTTACAGATGTCATCTTTTATTGTGTTGAAAAAGAACATTTTGAACAGTTTAATCTGAAAGCAGACAGTTAAACGATGTATAGTCAGGCAACATGCAAGTCGTCGAAACCAATTTGTATAGAGGATGATGTTCCTATAAAGGAGCAGAAGGTTCCTAAAATAACAAGCTAGAAGTCTGACTTTGAATGACCAAATAAAGAAGTTTAATTTAAAGCTATATATTCTATAGATAATAATTCTATAGAAGTTATTATTCTATAGATATTTCTGTTTCTTTTGCCTTGAGTATAGTCTGTGTTAAACTTATATGTCTCTTTGGGAATGTGTAATCAAAGTTTGAGGATTTTTGCCCAAACAATGTTTAGACATTTCATAGACTTCAAAGAAATCTGTCAGAGATATTTCAAATTTTAAAGAAGAGATAAGGCTTGTGTTACAAACTTTATAATGCCTCAATATTTTTATAACTATCCTGAATAAAAATCAATTTGCGCTTTCTGGAGAGAGGAAGTGTTCAAACATACAACTACATCTAGACAGAGACAACTACACTATCTCTAGTTTCATAGTTACATTTTGCGCTAAGCTATTCATTTGGAGTTTTTATACATGACACAAACATAGTACTTTAATCAATCTGAAGACAAACCAAGCTATTGGTGTTAAATGGATTTTACGGGTCAACACACGAAAGATTAATGGAACTCTTATATAATTGGAAAAGCTGGTCAGACGGCAAGTGAAAATTAAAGAACGTGAACAAAGTTTGTTTCAAGTAGAGTAAATTATAAAAACAGGTATTTATGTGAATAACGTTTGGTGTGTTTTGTAAGCCCTTGAAAACAGCAATAATGAAGTGTATGTTATACTATTGTATTTTTCTCATCGACATTGGTAGTGTTTCACAGGCTTTTGCAGTGAGGTACCTTATTTTTATTTTAATAATAAAAAACTAATAATAAATATTTTTATAATAGTATTTATTTGATTTACTAAACATAATTATGTTCTTCATGCATTAATCGGTGGTTAAAAATTGCTGTTATTAAGATTTATAATAAAGCATAAGATATTGAATATAACTTTAATTAGGTTTAATAGGTTTGCTAAGCTGGAACCAATGATCGAATGCGATCTTGCTTATGAAAATGGCGTAAGATCACCCATATCAGTATAACTCGTATATTCAGATGTAACGTAACGTGTCAAGTTGCTGCTCAGTTAGACACAATAACGCAAGCTCCACGGGTTTGATCGATCATCTATCAAATTATACCTACTCATCCATCTTATCCTGCACGTGCATGGAACACAAATATTTAAGAAAACATCGCAGTTTTTATAATATATTAAACTTATTGAAAGACTAAACATGCTAGAGAATGCATGTTTTGTCACATACAATTTTAGTTCAACACTAGTTTATTAATCTTTCTGTTCAGTAGATAATTGATCTGAAAACTGAATATTCGCTTCAACAGGCAAATCTTATTTTTGTAGCAGGGGAGTAAACACTTTGTATTACAGAAACGACCGGATGCGGAAACTTTTACCACACTTACTGTAACAACTGAGCTTCTACACCAAATAGTCCTAACATCGTCTGTCAAAATAAACTTTTACACTGATAATACATTGTGAGTAAATTCTCAGTTTTTCATAAATAAAGCTTCCATCCCAATTTTTTTCATCAGTAAACGTAACTGATATTGCATCATTGACGATCACAAACAAAAGAGTATCAATATTAAAAAGAGAAATATGTATATTATTATAAGCAAATGTTTTATATAGCATTTATAACTTTGTTCGTAATATAAGTTTCGCTCTACTATTAATTTTAAGCATATTTTTAAGCGGTGGAAAAGAAACTAACAAGGATTCCCTCAGTAGCTGCGAGCGAACCGGGAACAGCCCAGCACCGAAATGTGGTGTTCGGGAGGGCCCAACTAACCCGGTGTTCGGTGGTGTAGCAAATGTTCAATACTTTTTATATTACTATATTGAGCTACTCTAAATGTCTATGCACAGACATTTTATTTCATATATGACCTTGTAATCACTCTTGTCTCTGACTGGTCGCATGTCAAGCTATGTTTTTAACGGATCATGTGCTGGCTCTCTCCTTCGGTATGTGAGTTGGTAGTGTTCCCTCGGCTGAACCGGTATAGTCACTAAGGCTTTTCTCTCATGCTAGGCCTTTTAAATGACAGTTTGCGCGATATATTTATTGTTCCTTGTAGTTGGCTTTATTACTCAAGTTCTCCTTCACGGTTCCCGTTTGCTTAAAAATTTATCGCGGCGCAAAACTCCTTATTTGTTGTACTTTACTTGTTTAGTGCAAAACTCTGTTTAGCTATAAAATAAGCCTTTTTTCCGAGTTATAATGTGTTTTCATGTGTTACATCTGTCTCTCAACCTAAAGCTTAAAATAACGGATAAATTGTGCTGACGGTAAAAAGTTCCATTTTGAGATATTAGAACTATGTTTTGACTGTGGTATTCAAGACCAGCAAGGGCTGTTTTGTGGGTCAAAATCAGTGCTGTTCTGTGTAGGCTGTGGACGGTGAAGCCTGTGTTAGCGTAAGTTCAATAACCAGCTTTATTCCTAATTTAATTTTTTTTCGTATATTCGCTAAGCCTATTTTTATTGTTTCGTATTAGCCTATTCCTTTTATATAAACATTTTCATGAACCTTTATTAAAATAATTTGCTTCATTACGAGCAAAGTACGTTTGTGGAACAATCAGTTTTAATGTATTCCAAATATTTTTGACATCACATATATCAAAATATTAATTTTTCTATTGGATTTTATGGTCAGTACAACTTTACACAAGTGTGTTTTACAGCTTACAAAACTATTTACCATAACATCAAACTTTTATATTACTAGTATTATATTTTGTGTAATATAATTTAGTATACTGCCTCATATTTAACAGTTTAAAACACATAAATCACATCGGAAATATTGAGGTATAAAATAAAATCAGATATAATATAAATGAATTGTCGTAAAGAAATATTACTCCAAAATTAATGCAAAATGGAACTGAAATGTTCTAAAATTTTGACTAGTAAAGTCGCAGATTCAATACTACATTTCATTCAAAACTTATACTCGTTCACAGAAATTATATGTTGTATATAATAAACCTATTCGTAGGGATAGTAATAAAATACAGATTCGAGTTCAAATACTGTTACATATATTAAAATAATCCTGGTTGTTCATTCACTGCTCAATCATTCAAAAATTGGACTGAACAAACTATAATTTGCAGAAGTTATTATTCTCAAACAGCTTATCAGTGATTTTATTGCGATGTTCATATGTTTCAAAAAACGTATAGCAGATGTAATTTTTTTATAAACCACATTTAACGATTAGATTCAATTCCTGTATATGTAATTATTGTAAGCAATGAGGAGACAACCATAGCTACTTATTAGGTTTGTGATAAAAATTATATAAGTTTGCAGTAAAGATTAAAAATATTACATCCAGTAAAGTAAAGAATAAAAATATGAGTTATCGGACTGTGAACGATTATGAGACTACCTTAGTTATGACATTATCATATAGTAATGAACACAATACTTCATATATAAAAAATTTTGATAATAGTGACAGTACAAACGGTAGCAATACGAAAATTCGGATTTGCTTGCCATAACAGTTTTAGGTAAAGCAATCAATGAATGGGCAGATTTGGGGTTTTTTAAAATAAATAAAAATTATTCATTCAGTTCAATGTTTTACTGAATATCAGTACCTTAAAATACATGGGAATTGGCAGAAAGAGTGCACTCTTCAGTGAAGCACTATGTGATATGCAACATTTTCCGTCTTGTTATCAGGCGCGAGAACAAATAAAGCAGGTGATTTTCCGACTCGTGTACATGCCACGTACAACTGATCATGTGAAAAACAGGCATTTTCTATATTTACACCACAAACTTTCAAGGAATGGCCTTGTGGTTTATTTATCATCATAGCGAGCGCAAGACGAATCGGAATGTCGTTTAAACTCAAACGGCACATTGGTTGGGATCATGGGAATCCTCGGAATGAGAACTTCCTCACCTTTAAATTTTCCTTTACAGTATCATCGCGTAAATCAAATTGATTATCAGTTTATTTATTACTAGACGCGTTACGTTGCACAGTTTCTGTTAGTTTAAGTTTCAAAGCATGATTACTACCGAGCCAACCTATATTTGTAAATTGGGCAGTGGTAAGCCAGGCACATCCAAGGAGTTTAAAAATTCAAGAGGATATTTGATGGCTTCATCTTCGATTGATACACAGTTAATAGATTTAAATGAATGAAGTGTACCATTGATTCCGTTCTAAATTATGAAGTTTAACTCATCCACATCTTTATTCTTAGCTGTTAAAAGTGCTCGTTCGCTCAGCCATTCGTAATTATTGTGGTTGGCAATTATATTGGGGAGTACGTTAATAATGAGTTCAATACTTCAACAATCTTTTCTTGCACGTCGAAAATTATCTGGTTGTTTATTTCTAAGGTTTGTTCAACTATTTCGCATTGCCAATCTCTTTGCTCTTGTGATTGAGAAGCACGCAGTCTGGCCATATTAACGCGGCGCCCTACTCGTGCACCTTTTTGTTTTTCTTCCGTGGTTTAATTTGCGATGTTTCGAATCCTAACTGCAATACGGCTTTGTCGGGAAAGAATGTATCTTCTCGGTTGCAGCATTGTTAATAACAATAATTCTTGCACATTACAAACAAATATTTTTATAGCCAGATTTGAGACCTAAGTGTTGGAAAAACTATACATTATACAGTTAACAGTTTATATTAAGTAGTAGAGTGCACAAGTGAGTGTAAAAAACTGCAATTGATAGGGATAAGTTTGATAAAGATCATATCAGATGTTTTCTCTAGTACATTTTAACAGTTACATCTTAGGTAAAATCTTTACAACTTTTACAATGTAACAATCCTTTTAATTTTAGTATGCGAAATATTCCCCATTCGTTAAATTTTTCTCTTTTTTTAGTGGCTGGTAATTCGTAATGACCTTGTTGTGTTTACTCAAAACAGGTTAAATTTATTTTATTTTAGATAATGACTTCAATAAATTGCATGAACTTCTAATACTGATATTGTCTTGATCTCTTAAAATGGTTAGTTTTTTCACTGGAAATATCCTAACATTTATTTCTCGTTTTTAAAATCTACGTCTCCGCATAACACTTTTACAAGTAAAAATCTCCAATTGCAGAGCTCAAACACTCAAGATTTTCGAGTCAATTAACATTTTTAATTACCATTTATTGTTATCACTTGATATGAAGAATTAATTAAATTACCTTTAACAATACATAAATTGAATCGATGTAATGAATGGCACACACTGTTACTATAGTGAGAGATCCATTACTTTAATGGATGGATTCGCTTGGCGCTATCATTTCATCAAGCACATCGGTTCGCCGCCAGTAACGTAACGCTAATGTTGGTCCAAGACTAATGTTTTAGATTGGCTCACTTAGCTAAATCGACTCCAGATGAACTACTCAAAGTTTAAAAATCCTGGTTACCTAACACCTACTTGTGTGAAACTCGGCAATCACAATTAATGTTGGCCTCTTTAATGTACGTTTCCATTAACACAGATTGTACATAAGTTGTGCTTAGCGTTTAGATTTTCTGCAACATTGTGAAAGATATATGTGTAAGTGTAACACTGCAGTTTATTTTTAATAGGAAATAAAAATTCAGTGGGCTCCAGGGTTGTTCTCAAGGGGTTTCTAGAACATGGAAGCTATGCTACTTCAGATTTCGTGTTAATGTATTCGCATACTTATTACTAACAAGATAATGGATTTGACACTTACTAGTGACACTAACCTACGTTGACCATGACAGCTATAGTTATTTAATATCGAAGAATATACACTATACCATCATTTATATAATAATGTCTAATGTTAAAAGTCCACTATTACAGATTAAAAAGCTTCACAAATGGAAAGCTATGACAGAATTATTTTTATGATTCAATTAGTCCTGTGATGAAAATAACAACAAAGAGTGTCCTAAAAAACTGCAGATGTTCACGCTTCAGACCATGATATCTAGTACTATTGTCAAAGAGTTCTAAAGCATTATTTATTTTGGATTTGGATTATTTTGGATTTTTAAAGAAAAGATATAACTGCTGGATTAACGCTTTTACTGCGGAGGATACTCTTCACTATTAATATCCGTCCCTCCTAAATTCCGTAAATGTCTTGTAACAGAGTAAAATTATTAAAATGAAAAAAGCTTTAAACTCTATAAAATTAAAAACGTGTTTTAAAACCATACTTCCGACAGTTTTAATAGACAGTGCGAAGCTTGTCATCTGTTTCAAATTTTTCGCGATACAAGTTGCGTAACATGTTATGTTTCCGGTACCTTGAAACATTTTCATTCTGGCATATGTTGCGCAAAAACATTTTTTTATACATGAAACGTACTAATATTACTCATTTCTAGTATTATAACTTGACTTTTTAAAGCTACAAGAACTGTAATTTGTGTTATTTCAGTTAAATCAAAATAAACACTAATTTTGTTTTACAACTACAACACATTCTGGTATTAACAAAATAACTGCTACATAATACACCTTCAATAAGTTCAAATAAATTGCACCTTTGAAATAAGTTAATATTTCACAGTTTTTGTATTCCTACTAATGTTTTCGCTGAATAAGAATTTCGATCAACCCGTAGCATCAAATAAATAGAAACCTAACCATGTGATTTGTTAGGTTATGCCATATTTTTAGGTTTTGTTATATATAATAAGACCTTTCCTTTTGTTGTTCCACGAAGATTTATAGGAACTAATATTATAATTTAGGGATATCTATTAATCAGGGATGGAAAAACCTATAGAAGTGAGGGATGTGCAGTATGCATATTAAAAATGATAGAGATAATGACTTTTTTAAATGGTAACTTATGTAATTAGTTACATGTGTTATTATTAATTATGTGTTATTATTAATTAATAGATAAATTAGAACAGGATTGATCGCATTTAGGTTATAAAAATTGTCATTATAACTAAAAAATAATGGTGTCGTAAGTTTCTTGATCCACTCAGTATAGTCTGTTGAATGTAGAGGACATAGGTGGAATACGCGTTCGCTCTTGAAGCGAACTTTTCAGACGGATGCTCAATCATCACCACGCAATGTGAATTCCGTACCCGTGTTAATATTGCGTCTTATTATTTTGTTTCTGGCCGGCAGTCTATTGTTCCCTAGGTAAACAACTTCAAAGATAATGATGATATGAAGAAAATTAAATTAGCCCATGCCTTAAAAAATAATTAGGTGGTTTCGGGAATTATTACCATTACAACCGATGGTTCAAGAGTTTTTCTTCACAACTCAATGAGATGTATGTGGGAAATGTGTGATTCCGGCAGGAGATTACAACAGTACACACAACGTACTGTCAATGGCAGTTTTACGGCAACACCGTAACACTTAAAACTGAGTATGCCGATCGATACGCTGAAAAAGGGTGAACGAAACCGAGTCCGGTTCAGTGTATTGACAATAATAGGTGCCTTTCTTCATTATTTCACAGTCTAAACTAAATCATAATTACATTTAATTTTTTGTTTTATGATATACGAAAATTAAATAAGTATCTTCATTACTTTATTTTCTGTTTAGTACTTAAATAAGCAAGTTCCTCTGGCCAACACTATTTACTTTTTATAAAACTGCCCAGTAGATTCAAAGACAATCTTATCCAGTTATAATTTGTTTGGTGTTTATTTTGAGGGAGGATGTTTGTGAAAGGGTTTATTCTACCTCTTTAATATCAGATTGCTTATTAATTACAATCAAAAATTACTTACTGTGTTCTATATAAACTGTTCTTAATGATCAACTTCTAGAAATATACGTTTTATTAATTATACGTTGTAAACATTACTAAAAATGTTATATGTAGACCACGTAATCTTCTCGCCAATTATAGTCGTAGTACTTTTCTTAATTTAAGAAAAACGAAAAATTGTATATGTTATCTAAATAATTAAGTTTGTAACTAATTATTAGTGGCTTAAATTAAAACAATAGTAAATATATACAAATAAGAAAAAATATAAATGGCATAAAGGTGTCTACAATATTTGTTTCATACAAATCCACGTGTAGGACAGATGACGGATCGGTATTTTATCCTGCACAATCCTTGCAGCTGTTTTGTTTCTCATCTGTTCCATATAATAAGGTATGAATCCGCCACACCACAGGCTTCACTAACGTTAAAGGAAAAAGTTGTAGCTAACGAAAGCCTCGATTTGTCCTGCAGACAGACATATAATCAGACAAATATCTGTACCGTTTCCCGGCAGACTAAAGATAAACCTGATTGGCTTCAACGACACTCAGCAAAATCCTATGGAAGTGTACAGTCTTAGAACTATTTTTTCCTAAGTACAATGCAAAATTTATCAAAACATAATTTCTGTCATTTCATAAATTTCACAACAATTTAAAAGTATTTATAATTCGCTAAATGACCAGAGCAATTCAAATTACTAAGTCCATGAAATGGTTTTCACTTCTAATTGATATTTAAACCGTAAGCTGGGTGGTAGTAAGTTGGTCGAAAAACTTGGGATTATATTCGGGTGGTCACTTTTTCTTTACACCATTAGTTAGTTATCAATATTCTTGTAGCGATAACAGGTGCCAACTTCCCCTGCCCATACTCAATCAGTCCACGACGGCTTCAAGCCTGTTTCCCTGATTTTAACACAATTAACTTTAAAATTTTCCCTTAATTATTAGAACTATCCAACAATCAATTTATAGTAGCCCACATTTCAAAAGTTTATTTTTTATTTAACCTAAGAAAAGACGAATGTTTAGCCATACCAAAAAGCACCACTTGTGACACAGTTGAGTTTAATTTGTGGTCAAGTAATTTGATGACGTTTAAGAGTAAGAAAGGTGTGGATCCCCAACACCCGCCAAGAGCTTGGTGGTCACAATCCTTGTTTATATATTTGTGTGGTCCCATTGGTTGTCATAGAAGACCTCACCATGTGTTCCTTACCTCACCAAGATAGTGGCCTAGTCACCATACTCACCAACTATCTATATAGAACATGTTTATCGAGGCATTAACTTACCTTAACTGTAACTTAACCTTTATCTTAAAAATCCCAGTTTATATGTATTTATTTATTAAGTATATATTTTATTAACTTTGTATGTGTGCATGTTTTATGTGCAAAGTCACTAACGGATTTTTATTTTGGGGTTTCTAGTTTCTAGTAGTCTAAGATATTCAAACGTTTTTAGAAATCCTTTCACCAGATTTATAACAATGGTTTATAAATTACTAGCTGACCCGGCGAACTTTGTCCCCGCCTTAAAGGCAATATCACATGATCACATTTTTTTACTTTTTAAATTAGGATAATTGTAAATAAAAATATATAATTATTCAATGATTCTTTATTTGCCATTTATTGTAGCACCTTGTGATAAACTACATTTTTTGTTTTTTATTAGGCGCGAAAAACAAATAACGCGTATGGTCTTCCGACCCATGGACATGCCACATTTAATTGGCCATGGGAAAAAACATGGATGTTTGAGTTTAAGACCACAAACTTTCAACGATTGGCCTTGTGACTTATTTACAGTCATGACAGATCGGAAATTGAAACCGTTTTAAACTCAAATGGCATGTCGGGTGGGATCATCGGGATCCTCGGAATGAGGAATTTCCTCCTCACCTTTGAGTATTGTGGTGTAAATCAAATTGTTCATCAATTTACTTACCACCAAACTTGTTCCGTTTGCACAGTTTTGGTTGGTATAAGTTTCGAAGCATGATTACTACAGAACCAATATTTAGTTGTAAATTGTGCCAGGTACATCCAAGGAGTTTAAACATTAAATTGGATAATTGGTGGCATCATCTTCATTTGTTACACAGTCAACAGATTTGAAAGAATGCAGTGTACCAATGA